>NC_042285.1:28729360-28941860 GCF_901000725.2 Takifugu rubripes | reverse complement strand
TGGGTGAGTGAGTGAGTGGGAGTGGGTGAGTGGGTGAGTGGGTGAGTGGGTGAATGGGTGAGTGGTGAGTGAGTGAGTGGGGAGTGGGTGAGTGAGTGAGTGAGTGGGTGAGTGGGTGAATGGGTGAGTGGGTGAGTGAGTGAGTGGGTGAGTGAGTGTGGGTGAGTGGTGAGTGAGTGAGTGGGGGAGTGAGTGAGTGGGGAGTGGGTGAGTGAGTGAATGGTGAGTGGGTGAGTGGGTGAGTGGGTGAGTGGGTGGTGAGTGAGTGAGTGAGTGAGTGAGTGGGTGGGTGGGTGGGTGGGTGAGTGAGTGAGTGAGTGAGTGAGTGGGTGGGTGGGTGAGTGGTGGGTGAGTGGGTGAGTGGGTGGGTGAGTGAGTGAGTGAGTGAGTGAGTGGGTGGGTGGGTGGGTGAGTGAGTGAGTGAGTGAGTGGGTGGGTGGGGTGAGTGGTGGGTGAGTGAGAGGGTGAGTGGGTGGGTGAGTGAGTGAGTGAGTGGTGGGTGAGTGAGAGGGTGAGTGGGTGGGTGGGTGAGTGAGTGGGTGGGTGAGTGGTGGGTGAGTGAGAGGGTGAGTGGGTGGGTGGGTGAGTGAGTGGGTGGGTGAGTGGTGGGTGAGTGAGAGGGTGAGTGGGTGGGTGAGGGAGTGAGTAAATGAATGAATGAATGAATGAATGAATGAATGAATGAATGTCCCACTTTGCTCTCTTTCCCTGCAGGATTTGCTAAGCTACAAAGCAAAGACGTGCTCCCGGTGGTGGGGGTCAGTTTGGTGCCCCCCCTTCTCGTTGCTGTTGCTGCCACAGTTGCCTTCTACATCTACCGCACACGTCACCTGGACAAACCAGATTCACCTGCACGGCCTGACTGGACTCCTAAACAGACCACAGATCTGTATCTGGCCTCTGACCTTCCCTGTGGGGGTCTGTCTGGAGGAGAGGGGGGGTGTGCAGGAAGCCTGACAGGTGGTGTTGACAGGGAAGCTTCCCAAGCCAAGAACTCTCATAGTGATGTCATCAACAACATGACCGATTGTCCCGGTCAGGGGAAGGAGTTGCTGCCCATCAAGTTGGAGGTCCTAGTGGGTAAAGGGCGCTTTGCAGAGGTGTGGTCCGGACGCCTCCTGCGGGGGGGGAAGGGAGGGAGTAACTCGCATGAGACGGTGGCGGTGAAGGTGTTCCCGGCCGTTGAGTACGCGTCCTGGAGGAACGAGTGCTCCATCTTCTCCGACCCAAACATGGCGCATGACAACATTGTCCGTTTCCATGCAGCCGAGGATCGAGGGCCGCCTGGCCACGCCCTCACACAGCACTGGCTGATCCTGGCCTATCACAGCCTTGGGAATCTGCAGGACTTCCTCACAGCCAACATTTTAGGCTGGGAGGAGCTTGTTGCCATGGCAGGAAGCATCGCAAAGGGTTTGGCTCATCTCCATAGTGACACAACGCAGGAGGGCCTGCCAAAGGTCAGTAATGTAAAGAGAGACGTTATCAACCTGCATTTGTCTCCTGGGAAGCGTCACACTGAAGGAATATTATGGAATATATCCAGTACGTCACTTTGGTACCATCTTAGGTTTGGGACAGCACTATAAAGACTCTGCGGCGTCTCGGGTTAGGGACGAGCAGGTGTAACTCCAGCAGGAGAGCATGTTGAAGCTGTAGATGTTTGGTGTTCCTGACAGCAGAGCCCTCCTGAAGGGACGCCTTCCTCACTCGTGCTCTCTCACCTGCTGGTTGCCGTAGGTGCCAGTTGCCCACCGGGACCTGAAGAGCAGCAACATTGTGATGAAGAGCAGGACGGAGTGCGCCCTCTGTGACTTTGGTCTGGCGCTGCGGTTGGACGTGTCCCTCACCGTGGACGACTATGCAAACAGCGGACAGGTGAGTGCAGGCGCCAGCCTACATGGGGCCTTTAGTGCCAGTGTTCCAGACCACCTGCAGAGTTCTGCTGGGGAGGATGGGGTTAAAAACAGAACTAGAACCCACGAACAGCACCCACAGAGACACGCTTCCATCACATCACCCGACATTGGTGTTCTTCTGATTGATACCTCTATCACCTCATCCAGGTGGGAACTGCTCGCTACATGGCTCCTGAGGTGCTGGAGTCCAGGGTGAACCTGGAAGACCTGGAAGCCTTCAAGCAGATGGATGTTTACTCCATGGCTCTGGTGTTATGGGAGATGGCATCACGTTGCCAAGCCACCGGAGGTGAGACCTGGGGGGGTCAATGGGGGACAGGGTAGTTACGTAGAATTCAAATTCAAAACATTTGAAAGGGTTCCTGGGATGGTGACCTGGTGAACGGTGCCGAGGTGCCCTTGAGCAACGTACCAGACCCACAATGGCTCACATAGGGTCCTGCGATGAGCTGGCCACTCATCCAGGGGTGGACCTGCCTTCACCCATATGCAGCTGGAATAGGATCCAGCACCGTCCCTACGACCCTGAAAGGGATGAAGCTGTCAGGAAATAGGAGCAGAGGGTTCCATCTCTGATCTGTCTAACCAGACGTGGGGATGTCCTTTCCTTCTCCACAGAGGTGAAGAGCTACGAGCCGGCCTTTGGTTCCCAGGTGTGTGAGCAGCCCTGTGTGGACAGTATGAGGGACCTGGTGCTGCGGGACCGTGGACGACCAGACATCCCTGCGCTGTGGAGCCAACACAAGGTCAGGTCCTGAACATCACCGCAGGCAGGACTCATGTGGAGAGTCTGACCTCTACGTTCCTGCAGGGGCTGAGCATCTTCTGCTCCACCATCATCGAGTGCTGGGATCACGATCCAGAGGCCCGGCTGACAGCTCACTGTGTGGTGGAACGTTTCAAAGCCCTGCAGAACGAGGAAGAGGAGCTGAGACACCACGGTGATGCTCACCGAGAAAAGGACCTTGAGACACCAGAGAAGGACCAGATGACCACCTCGTCCTCGGAGGCTCTTCAGGCTCAGACGGAGGTATCCCATGATGCACTGGGCTTCTGTAGTGTCAGTTGGGCCACTTGTCCCACCGTCTGATGAGTTTGCATTTCCTGTTTGAATGTTGTTGATTCTGAGCAGCTCTGTGGGCGTCTTTGGTCTTGAACCCGTTGAACTCCTGCTGGCGGAGGCTGACTAGTCGGAGCTGGTCTCCACTAAGTCAGGATGATCTGAACATGAGTATTTTCATATCTCCTCACACACGAGATGATCCTGATTGTTGTGTCCCAGATACAAAACAACCAAAACCAGCACAGAAACTGGTCCAAACCTTTTATACCAGCCATCTTCATTGTGGCTCTATGTGTGTCAGTATGTGTAAAAAATGTATTTTAGTAAAATATTGAATATCACATCTTTTCTAAAATGTGTGTTTTGTGTGTGAGGTGGTTGTTGAGGTGGTTGATGAGGGTTGACCCCATGGGTGCGTTAGCTCTTCATGTCTGCTGGTGCAACTGTGGGGTTCCCACCACACGTCTAGGGTAGATGGGCAGAGGCCACCTCAGGGAGCAGCAGATCCCGTCAGAGATAAAGATCAAAGCTGGACAAGAGGAAACTGAAGGACAATGACCGAAAAAGAAGAAAAGGACTTTTCTGACTTCACAGGGTCGTCGTTCTAAAATACCCGAACTAAATAAATGAATAAAGCAGCAACACACTCACTCCTGAAGAAAAGGTCCAACATGCACTTGATCTTGGTGACATCAGGACTCAGTCTGCACACTACAGCGCCACACTGAGGCAGCCTCTTGGACACTTTGTCCTCTTTTTTTCCTGGACATGTAAATTGCCTCTTGGCTTCACCACAAAGCAAATTTTTTGGGTTGTTTTTTATTGTCCCCTGCCCCATAAATAAACTAGTTGATAGGAAATGTTTCATTAAAACGATTAAAAACTATTAAAAACACCGTCAGTCTCATTGTATACGTGGAAGACTGTCTCGCCGAGGCAGTAGAGCGGACGCTGGTTCGACACGGCAGGATTCCTTATGAAGATAAAAGCATTTGAGGAGACGGCTCCATGACAGATGTTCCACTGCAGCTCGCCAGCCCTTTTCTTCATGGGCGGCTTATACAGCAAGCTCCAGCACGGACTACCAGCTGGTCAGTGACCTCCTGCTCAGAACCTTCACACAGTTCTTCTATATTGTTTTCCTGTCTACTGTGTGCAGGCTATGTCTTTGGGTCCATGATTAGAGGCCCACCCAGACCCCTAAACTGGGGATGTTGAACTCGGAGCAGACCACTACGATCTGGTTCAGTTCCTCGGCTGTAGTCCATGAAGAGGCTCCTCTCCCTCCCACGGAGCCCTTTCCTCCAGAGCTGGTCCATACAAGTTAGCCAGTATTGCATCCACCAGGTTGTTGAGGAAAAGAGCTCGACCTCTCCAGGGTCCAGCGTCGAGTGACTCCTCTTGATTTCCAGACGATCT
The DNA here is from genome assembly GCF_901000725.2 of Takifugu rubripes. Classification (NCBI taxonomy): domain Eukaryota; kingdom Metazoa; phylum Chordata; class Actinopteri; order Tetraodontiformes; family Tetraodontidae; genus Takifugu; species Takifugu rubripes. Next base: position 28,937,459 of record NC_042285.1, on the reverse strand, counting down.
TTGTACATTCCTCTGGAGTGCGAATGCTTATGTGTGGCTCATCTGTCAGACACAGACGATCTTCGGGGCGTGCGGTGACGTACCTGTTACACCGGGGTACCTTTCACCACCTCTTTTTGTTTTTTATTACTCTTATTAATTAAAACGTTATTCTGGATCATACAGACATTTTATTCAAACTGCAAGCGATGAATAGCACGCACATCGAGGGGACCGGGCCCAGGGATGTTGAGCGTCGGGCTGCCGAGCTCCACTGCTCCGAGGATGGAGTCCAGGCTGAGCGATGATGGCAGGTCCACCGCGTCCTGGTTCCTCGGCCCTGCTCTCGTCTTCTCCGTCCTGGCCGTGACCGTGAGCTGCCACGGGGCGTGCAAACACCGAGTCCCGTCTCCCAGTGAGGTAAGCCTGGGTGCTGTTGGCTGGACTGTGATCGGATTGCGGATCAGAGCTAGCAGGCTAGCTGCGCCGGCTAGTTCGCGCATCTTTTTACTGGAATAATGTGACAACCACTTAGTTCGCTCAAAGTTAAAGTGTTGCTGGATTCTCATAGTTACCGAGCAGAATCACGCTTATCGTCAACATAATATCACAGCAGGTTTCCATTAATCTCCGTTAGCTCAGTCGCGGCTAACGCTAGCTGTGACGTCACGAGCCTGCAACCTTCTGCTGTTTAGCGTCTTTGAATCGTTTTTAAGCAGAAATGCTAAATATATTTAACGAACTTCGCCTAGTTTTTAGTGATTTCATCTTAGCCTAGTTTCCCTGGCAACAGGCTGTACTAACACTTCCGGGAGCTAACTTTCATAATAAAAGCGTTTATTGTTGCTGTTTGAGCAGATAAAGACCCAGTGGAAACATTTTAGGATTTTTACTTTCATAGAATTAAGATTATCTTTTCACAATTGTCTGTGCTTTTCTCAAAAAGTGATCTGTTATTTTTATTAGTTTTCCCTCCAGAATTTCTGCTCACTTTACTTATTTTGTGTCTTTTTTTGTCTAAATATTTTTTTCCTGTTGCCATGCCGACCATCTTAACTCTGATTAGGAGTCATCTGTCTGTGTTTTAGGTTGTCCATCACGTGTATTTGAAGCCTGAACGTTTAACCAAGAGAAGTTTCTCCAACAATCTTCAACTGAAGATAAAGATAATCTACGATTACAGCATTGATCGGTCAGTAAAGGCTTAATCTGAGACCACTTTCCTCATTAGTCCTGATTAAGAGTGAAGTTCTGGGGGGTCATGATGGTGTCACCTGAAGGTTGTTGAAGATGACTTTCTGCTTACCTGCAGACTTCCTGCAGACCAGAGGAGGCTGGTGAAGGTGAGAACATCTGTTCTGCTAAAGCTTTCCTCATCTACACATCAAGGGAAATGTTGGGAAACGTGTGTGTGTGTGTGTGTGTGTGTGTGTGTGTGTGTGTGTGTGTGTGTGTGTGTGTGTGTGTTCATTCATTCCCAGGATAAGTTGTTTCCTCAGGCCATCGATTACCTGCAGCGGGCCTTCAGTGTTCGACACAGAGCTGGACCTGTGCGGCTCAGCAGGTACCCCACCTGTCCTGGTGTGAAGTTCTGCTCGGGCCCACACAGAAATGCTAACCTGAAAAATGATCTCTGACTCAGACAATGTGCAACCAACCAGTACCTGAGGAAGAGAGGTGACCCCCATCGCTACTGCCAGGACGCCTGCACGGCCGTGACCCGATGTGGTCCCGTCGTTGTCCCACAGCACCACCTCCAGGTCTGGAAATGCTAATGATCATAGCAAAGCTGTTGCTGAAGCATGCTAGCTGTGTACTGTATGTTAGCAACGATAGCCTCCTGAACCGTGTGTGTCTTTTCTCTCCAGCAATGCAAAGTTTGCAGTGAATCGGGGAAGTCTTGTGGGCCCCGTCGGCCCCCCCGATGGTCCGGGGGTGGAGGGGCGCTGACTTTGTGCTTTTATGTGAGCGGCCTCACCACCGAGCGCTGTGGGCAGGAGAATATCGTGCCTACGCCGCTTACTCTGCCAGCTTGGAGGCGGAGCTGGACAGGTGGGCGGAGCAAACGTGGTCATCAGCGTTGGTGTATAGCCAGTGTGACGCTCTTCTCCAGCAGCAGGGTTGGGTCAGGGTTGGGTTAGGGTCAGGGTTAGGGTTAGAGTTAGGTTAGGGTTAGGTCAGGGTTAGGGTCAGGGTTAGGGTTAGAGTTAGAGTTAGGGTCAGGGTTGGGGTTAGGGTTAGGTCAGGGTTAGGGTTGGGTTAGGGTTAGAGTTAGGGTGAGGTCAGGGTTAGGGTTAGGTTAGGGTTAGGGTTAGGGTTAGGGGTTGGGTTAGGGTTAGGGGTTGGGTCAGGGTTAGGGTTAGAGTTAGAGTTAGGTTAGGGTTAGGGTTAGGGTTGGATTAGGGTTAGGTTAGGGTTGGGGGTTAGGTTAGGGTTAGAGTTAGGGTTAGAGTTAGGGTGAGGTCAGGGTTAGGGTTAGGTTAGGGTTAGGTCACGGTTAGGTTAGGTTAGGGTTAGGTCAGGGTTAGAGTTAGGTTAGAGTTAGGGTGAGGTCAGGGTTAGGGTTAGGTTAGGGTTAGAGTTAGGGTTAGGTCAGGGTTAGGTTAGGGTTAGGTCAGGGTTAGGTCAGGGTTAGGTCAGGGTTAGGTTAGGTTAGGTTAGGGTTAGGTCAGGGTTAGGTCAGGGTTAGGTCAGGGTTAGGTTAGGGTTAGGTCAGGGTTAGGTCAGGGTTAGGTCAGGGTTAGGTTAGGGTTAGGTCAGGGTTAGGTCAGGGTTAGGTTAGGTTAGGTTAGGGTTAGGTCAGGGTTAGGTTAGGGTTAGGTCAGGGTTAGGTCAGGGTTAGGTCAGGGTTAGGTCAGGGTTAGAGTTAGGGTTAGGTTAGGGTTAGGTCAGGGTTAGGTCAGGGTTAGGTTAGGGTTAGGTTAGGGTCAGGGTTAGGTTAGGGTTAGGTTAGGTTAGGGTTAGGTCAGGGTTAGGTTAGGTCAGGGTTAGGTCAGGGTTAGAGTTAGGGTTAGGTTAGGGTTAGCAGATGAGGAGATGTTTTAGATGAACTTCTAGCTTCTAGAAGAAACATCAGTTCTCAGAGTATGAACGTGTGTGTGTGTGTGTGTGTGTGTGTGTGTGTGTGTGTGTGTGTGTGTGCGTGCGTGCGTGCGTGCGTGCGTGCGTGCGTGCGCGTGCGTGCGCGTGCTCCTCAGGCCTATAGCGGGCTATGCTAACCTGTGTCCAGCGATGATCTCCTCTCAGCCTCAGGAGTTTGAAGGGATGCTCTCCACAGTCAAACATGAGATCATCCACGCTCTGGTCAGAACCCGCCAGTCTTTCAGCATCCTCAGGATGCAGCAACGGTCCAGATGTGCAGGTCCAGATGTGCAGGTCCAACCCTGCCGTTTCTGCTGTGTCCACAGGGCTTCTCAGCAGGCCTGTTCGCCTTCTATCACGACGATGAGGGAAAACCTCTGACTCCTCGCTTCGCCAGTGGGCTGCCAGCTTTTAATGACACGTGAGAGTCAGAACCAGCACCAGGACTGGACTTTTCTGTGGATTGTTGGTTATTGTGTGTGTGTCTGTGTGTGTGTCTGTGTCAGTCTCGGTTTGTACCAGTGGAGTGAAGCGGTCATCAAGAGGGTCAGCAGACTGTGGGACGTCAGAGGTGGACAGATGGTCCGACATCATGTCCATGTCCTTGTCACCCCTCGTGTTGTGGTAACACACACGCACACACACACACACACGCACACACTCAGACACGTGGAGCTGATCTGGACCAGACACCAACGGTCCCACATCAATACTGGTCGACACATGTGACCTGATCTTGTTTCACACGTTCACATTCATTCATTCATCTTATTTCTGATCAGTATATTTTGCTCCTTTTTTCTTCCAGGAGGAGGCCAGAAGGCACTTTAACTGCCCCATCCTGGAGGGGATGGAGCTGGAGAACCAGGGTGGGACGGGGACGGAGCTCAACCACTGGGAGAAGAGGCTGCTGGAGGTGAGGTCCCTGGTCGGCTGCTGCCACCTCCTCACCCTCCTCCTCCTCCTCCTCCTCCTCCTCCTCCTCCTCACGAGCTGTTCCTCTCACAGAACGAGGCCATGACGGGCTCCCACACGCAGAACCGGGTCTTTTCCCGCCTCACGCTGGCCATCATGGAGGACAGCGGCTGGTACCGTGCCAACTACAGCCTGGCCCAAAGGCTGGACTGGGGCCGCCGCCTCGGCTGCGACTTTGTCATGAAGAGCTGCAAGTTCTGGATGGACCAGCAGCGCCAGAGGTCACAGCCCCCCCCACCTGTTGATGTGCAGTGTGTCCGGTCATGTGACCGTGCAGCGTGTCCGGTCATGTGACCGTGCAGCGTGTCTTCATGTGACCGTGCAGCGTGTCTGGTCATGTGACCGTGCAGCGTGTCTGGTCATGTGACCGTGCAGCGTGTCTGGTCATGTGACCGTGCAGCGTGTCTGGTCATGTGACCGTGCAGCGTGTCTTCATGTGACCGTGCAGCGTGTCCGGTCATGTGACCGTGCAGCGTGTCTTCATGTGACCGTGCAGCGTGTCTGGTCACGCGACCGTGACCGTGCAGCGTGTCTGGTCATGTGACCGTGCAGCGTGTCTTCATGTGACCGTGCAGCGTGTCTGGTCACGCGACCGTGACCGTGCAGCGTGTCCGGTCATGTGACCGTGCAGCGTGTCCGGTCATGTGACCGTGCAGCGTGTCTTCATGTGACCGTGCAGCGTGTCTGGTCACGTGACCGTGCAGCGTGTCCGGTCACGTGACCGTGTGTGTGGTTCCAGGCGGCGTGCCGTGGCTCCCTACTGCGACACCGTGCGCGCCTCGCCGCTGCAGCTCACCTGCCGACACGACCAGCTGGCCGTCGCCGTCTGTAACCTGCAGAAGTTTCCTGAGCAGCTGCCGCCACAGTTCCAGGTACAGAACCAGCATGGTTCCTGTGATGAGCACGTTTCCTCTGAGGTGATCCCTCTGCTCTCTGCTCATGTGTGTGTGTGCGTGCACGTGCGCAGTACTTTGATAGAATCCCAGATGTGGCCGACAGCCAGCTGCCGTTCTTTGGTGGAGCGGTGGAGATTGCAGATTTCTGCCCGTTCAGCCAGGAGTTCAGCTGGCACCTGAGCGGAGAGTTCCAGAGGAGCTCCTTCTGCAGGCTGCCGGAGAACCAACCAGGTGAGGATCAGCCCACCAATCGGAGGCCTGCGTGGCTTTTCTGCCCGGAATAGTGATGCACCGTGCGTGTGCGTGTGCGTGCTCAGACCAGTGGAGGAACTACGGTGCAGAGCAGTACGGGCCGGACTCGGTGTGTTTGTACCAGAGGTCGGCGTTCGTCATGGAGCAGTGCACCAGGAAGATGACGTATCCTGACTGGGGGTCTGGTTGCTACAAGGTCCTGCTAATGCTAACAGTTAGCATCCGCGCCCCTCCCTCCACACTTACCCAGAGCCTTTTCTGCAGGTGTCATGTTCGGGTCAGGGCCTGGTGGTGTTTGTTCAGGACCGCTCCTTCCTCTGCGTGCACGAGGGTCAGCCGCTGAGCGTCAGCGTGCGCGTCCACGATTGGGTGTACAACGGCGTCTTGCTCTGTCCTGCCTGCCATGATTTCTGTGATGGCTGCCCCCTCCCCCACCAGCTTCCACCCATTAATGCGTCCAGGAGGAACCCCATTGGTCAGTGTTGGCCCACTTCTGAGTCTCTGTCGCATGTGAGCCGGCACCGCTGATGAAACTCTGTGTTGCAGATCCATGTTCCGGTTCTCCGGCACCTGTGCTCAGCCTGCTCCCCCTGCTGGCTGCCCTGCTGCTCTGCAGCTGCTGCTGATCTGCTGTCCTGGTCCTGCTCCTGCTCCAGCTCCTGGTCCTGCTGCAGCTCCTGGTCCTGCTCCAGCTCCTGGTCCTGCTGCAGCTCCAGCTCCTGGTCCTGGTCCAGGTCCAGCTCCGGTCACAAACGAGTCTGCTGGTGTTTTACCAAGAGCACGACCCGCGACAGGAAGTGGACTGGCAGCGTTCCTGTGGCTTCTCTAACTCTGACGTTCTCTTTAAATCTGTGCTGTAGATGTTTAGACCCTGTGAGCAGCTTTTATTCTGGCGAGATGAACGTGTGCTTTTATTCTGAAACTCTGGGGCTGAGAGAGTACCCGTGGCTCCTGTTCCACCCCCGACAGTCACGTGACCACCAGATTTGTTGATTGATCTGTGAATTCTCTGATATGAACTCGTCAGCTTTGTCTTTTACTGTGAAGGTCGTTGGCGCTCTGCTTCCTGTCGGCGCTGCCAGGCGTCACATGACCAGCAAAAGCAAATGTTATGACGGATCCTTTGATCCTGCTGCTGTACGTTCAAACATGGAAAAAGACGCAACGCCAAAAGAGCAACTTTTAAATTATAGATTTTTTGAACCAATCTGATTGATTTCCTCTTTCACGTCCTCTGAAGTTCTTCTGGCGTGTCGGCAGATTCCGCACAAACGCAGCGGCCGTTTTTCCCACAGCTGCTGCTGCGCCTGAAGTGCTCGTGAACAGCTGCTGACGGCGCCCTCCGCTGGGCTGGAACCACAACAGCAGCAAACATGAGTTCACGTCTCACCTTCGTGTAAAGCCAGTTAAAGCTGGTTTCCACCTGCGGATCACTGGAGTCCAAACCTCTGTCACGGGGTTCCGTCTCGGATCCACAGGAAGCCCAGCTGGGTGCCAAACCTGGGTCCGTCTCTGACGTGGGAGAAGAAGTCTGTGTGACAGGAAGTGCAGGGGGTGACGCAGGGGCGGTCCGTCACCAGGTCATCGTGGATGTGTCCCGGCAGGACGCCGCCTCGCTCCAGCAGCACTCTGCAGGGGGGACGTGGGCGGGTCAGTGGGCGGGTCAGTGGGCGTGACATCACATCAACGCTACTGACGCTGGTGCTGCGTCTGCACCCTACTGTGTTGCACCTGTTGGCAAGCCGAATGTTGACGTGCGGTCTCGGGGACTCTGGATCGGGGACACAGTCTGGATGAATGCGACTGAAGTCCAGGACCTGGTCCCGGTCCAGCTTGAAACAACACACCCCAACCGAAGGTCCCACCACCACCAGGATGTTGTCAACGTGGCAACCAAACTTTGTGACCATGGTCGTTACGGTTGCCATGGCAACGCCCAGCAGGGTGCCTTTCCAGCCTGAGGAAGAGTTGTTGAAAATCACCAAACCCGTGTGGAGGTTTTCTACCATCACTTTTCAGAAGCGTGTGAGGCACCTGCGTGAGCGACTGCGATGACCTTTGACCTGGGGTCAACAAACAGGATGGGCATGCAGTCTGCTCCCGGGGCAGCAAGAACCACCCCGGTCCGATCCGTCACCATGGCATCATACCTGTCCGGCTCCACTGTTCCCAGAGCCCAAACATCACGACCGTGGTTCACCTGTGGGGAACCTGAAGCTCAGTTTATCAGGAGGCAGGAAACGTCCTGGCCTGGCGAGGACGTCCAACCACCTGCTGAGAGGACTGACCTTGACCAAGCGCAGCGGTCGAGGATGGAAGCCGGCGTGGAGGGCCAGGCGCCGCTGGTTCTCCTGCACCACGGAGACCGGGTCCCGCCGCTTCCCGCTGCTGAACAGGTTCAGGGCGGAGAGCGTGGGGATGGAGGACACGCCCCCTGCACGGGTACTGAAGCCATGGCCGAAGGAGTCTGCAGCACAGACACCAAGCGTCAGGTCCCCGGGCCCCTTCACCTGGTGTGTGTGCGTGTGTGTGCTGCAGGTGTGTGTGTATGTGTGTGTGTGTGTGCTGCAGGTGTGTGTGTATGTGTGTGTGTTGGTGCTGCAGATGTGTGTGTGTGTGTGTGTGTGTTGGTGCTGCAGGTGCAGATGTGTGTGTGTGTGTTGGTGCTACAGATGTGTGTGTGTGTGTGTGTGTTGGTGCTACAGATGTGTGTGTGTGTGTGTGTGTTGGTGCTGCAGGTGCAGATGTGTGTGTGTGTTGGTGCTACAGGTGCAGATGTGTGTGTGTGTGTGTGTGTTGGTGCTGCAGGTGCAGATGTTGTGTGTGTGTGTTGGTGCTGCAGGTGCAGATGTGTGTGTGTTGGTGCTACAGATGTGTGTGTGTGTGTGTTGGTGCTACAGATGTGTGTGTGTGTGTTGGTGCTACAGATGTGTGTGTGTGTGTGTTGGTGCTGCAGGTGCAGATGTGTGTGTGTTGGTGCTACAGATGTGTGTGTGTGTGTGTGTTGGTGTGCTACAGATGTGTGTGTGTGTGTTGGTGCTACAGGTGCAGATGTTGTGTGTGTGTGTTGGTGCTGCAGGTGCAGATGTGTGTGTGTGTGTTGGTGCTACAGATGTGTGTGTGTTGGTGCTACAGATGTGTGTGTGTGTGTTGGTGCTACAGATGTGTGTGTGTGTTGGTGCTACAGATGTTGTGTGACCAAGGTCCAGATGGCGCTGCTCACCTGGGATCATTGTGGACTGGAGCACTCTGATGTTCCCTTTCATGGCAGGAAGTCTCTGCAGGAAGGCGGACACTTCCGCTGCCTGTTCATCGTCACCAGGTGAGTCCGTGTGGGCGGAGCCTCCACAGGAGGGACAGCGGAGCCCCACCTCGGACCTCACCTGGTACTCAAAGCTGTACACGTCCGTGAATAACTGTTTCTGATAGGCCAACAGCACCGGTTTGCCGCGTGCGGTCGTCAGGACCCGGACCGAACAAAGGTCCAAGTCGTCCAGAAACTGTTTGAACCGGTACAAACACTCCACGGTGGAGCCGTGGTCCAGGATGTGCGCGCGGCCTTCCAGGAAGCCGTACGAGTCGCGTGAACGTTTCCCGCACAGGAAGAACACGCGTGCGCTCGCAGCGAGGTCCTCCAGCTGGCACGCGCCGGCGCACGTCAGGCTGCAGGCGTGAGCCAGATCCACCAGCACGGCGTCGGGCATGGCCGCCGCACGAGACGCTTCCTGCTGGGGCCTCTCACGCGCACAGCTTTTATCCAGAGTACGGCACTTCCTCAATCTTTGCTCCGCCCACCCCAGAAATCCCCGGGAACCTTTGCTGCCGCGGCTGCATATCATTAAAAAGTTTAGTCAGTTAAAAACACCGATGAAAAACTGCTGTCACATTTTAGGGGCATTTAATCCCAAAATAACCCGCGTTTAACACTTTTTATCCCGGTGAAATTACGCGGTTCTGGGTTTTGTTGCATTTTTCTTGTTTTCTTTAACACTTGCTGTCCACTGGCTCACCAGCAGGGGGCGCCTAAGAGTTCGACCGTGAAGAAGACTTTAAGATGAATGTCACTTCCTCAAGATAAAGAATAAATACATGGTGGAGTCCACCACCCTCTGTCAGCATCTTCATCGTTGTCTTCTTCATCTGCTTGCTCCTCCATTTCTCTTCAGGATCATCGGACATGAAACGAGCAGAAACTCAAACTTGTGACGGAGGAAACCACCGAAGGATGAGGTGAACGCAGGTGTGACACAAGCAGACGGTGGTGGCTGGAGACGTGAAGCAGCTTCTAGATGAAATATTAGCTACCTTTATCAGTCCAACGCAGCGTTTTGCCTGCACATTAATCACTCTGTAGGTGGCGCTGTTTCTTTATAAAACTTTAACTTCAGCTCCACTAAACTGAAAATATTTCTTTGTTGTATCTTTGATGTTATATCCTCCAGAACAGAGTGTTTGCTGTGGATATTAAGGTACCAAAAGCTTGAGCAGCCTCTGGTGGAAGGCGTGTTACTACTGTTACTATGTTCATGCAGGATGACCTCTGACCCCTGAGCATGGTGGCTCTGTCCCTCTCCTCCTTTCCAACCCGTCCTCGGTCCTAACAGACGCTGTGTAAATAAAGGTAACTTGTCGTCATGCTAGCGTGGTTCTTCAGTGCAGATGTAATAGGTTTCATCCAGGGACACTTTTATTATCTTAGTGACACTAAAACTTAAATTACTTTAGAATTCTGTTGAAATTTTTGACACGTTCAGTATTAATGAAATATTTCTTCAAATGTTTCTAAAAGCTCTCAAGCCTTCGCGATAAGAGACGCATCCTCATAAGCTATCAATCATTAGCAGGTTAACTTCCTGCCGCTGACACACACGCGCTTCTCGTGCACGGCGCGCTCTCGGTCACGCGCCTCCGGAGGCGGAGGCGGCAGCAAAGCCCCGGGAGGAGGCGCACCGAGGACCGACTCCAGCCGCATCCCTTCATCCGGCAGCTCTCCCGCCCGGTAAGGACTCCTCTGCGGGATGTGGTGAGCTTTTCCCGGCTTGTTTGTGTGCTGTTGCCCGGTGGTCGCTTCACCGCTGCGGCTCCGCTTCAGCCGTCACGGCGCAGCTCTGACGGGCTGGAATCTGCCGGTTTTCACGGATCCGGAGTGCGTTGCTTTGACTATTAACACGCGCGCACGCACACACACGCACGCACACGCTGGTGCGTGAAACACAAAGATATTCAGCCTCGTTCAACAGTTTAACGCGTAAAAGTGCGCCGCGATTCACGGTTTCAAAGGGAAAAGGCGCAAAGTGAGAAAAGTGTGACACACCTGCTTCGATGGGAACGGAACCCTCACCTGAGGGGCCGCGCGTGCACCCGCGTGTGTGCGTCGTGTGGAGGATGACGATGATGATGGCCGTGGTGGTTCGGTGGAGCAGAATACGTCTTATAAACGAGCAGCTGAGTCAGATTCGGTCCACCTGATCGGGCAGTTCGGTTCGGGCCAAACTGACCGCGTCATCACATCCGAGTCAGTTCGACCCATTTTATGAGGTTCGGTTCACAGCTGAACGTGGTAAATTCGAGGTTTCGTTACTGTCATCCGCGCGCGTGTGCGTGCGTGCGTGTGTGTGTGTGTGTGTGTTTGTTAACATTATCGCTCATGTTTCACGCTCACATCAGGAGTCATCGAGAGTTCTGCTGGGTTCTGGTTCTGGTGACCCATCTGCTGATGCGTCTGTGTTTCCTGGCCACATATGGACGCGTCCATAGAACCAAACAGGTTGTGTTGGACAGGACAAGAAGGATGGAGACAGCTGGTCCTCCATTCATGTCTGAATGTTCTTCTGACTGTGTTAGGACGGGACACTGGTCCACCTGTGTGGCGGTGTTGCTCAGGTGGACGGGACACTGGTCCACCTGTCCGGCGGTGGTTGCTCAGGGTGGACGGGAACACTGTGTCCACCTGTGTGGCAGGTGTTGCTCAGGTGGACGGGATACTGGTCCACCTGTCCGGCGGTGTTGCTCAGGTGGACGGGAACAACTGGTCCACCTGTGTGGCGGCGTTGCTCAGGTGGGACGGGAACACTGGTCCACCCTGTGTGGTGGTAGTTGCTCAGTGTGACGGACACTGGTCCAACCTGTGTGGGCGGTTGTTCTCAGGTGGACGGGACACTGGTCCACTTGTCCGGCGTGTTGTCCAGCGGTGTTGCTCAGGTGGACGGGACACTGGTCCACCTGTGTGGTGGTGTTGCTCAGGTGGACGGGACACTGGTCCACCTGTGTGGCGGCGTTGCTCAGGTGGACGGGACACTGGTCCACCTGTGTGGCGGTGTTGCTCAGGTGGACGGGACACTGGTCCACCTGTCCAGCGGTGTTGCTCAGGTGGACGGGACACTGGTCCACCTGTGTGGCGGCGTTGCTCAGGTGGACGGGACACTGGTCCACCTGTGTGGTGGTGTTGCTCAGGTGGACGGGACACTGGTCCACCTGTGTGGCGGTGTTGCTCAGGTGGACGGGACACTGGTCCACTTGTCCGGCGGTGTTGCTCAGGTGGACGGGACACTGGTCCACTTGTCCAGCGGTGTTGCTCAGGTGGACGGGACACTGGTCCACCTGTGTGGTGGTGTTGCTCAGGTGGACGGGACACTGGTCCACCTGTGCGGCAGCTTTATTGTGAGGGATTGAGGGTCTGTGTGGGCCGGGTCATTAGGGAGAACACAGCTGAGGAGCACAGCTCCTCCTCCTTGGCTCCTCCTCCTTGGCTCTGATGGGATCATCCCTCCTGGACCAGCTCACCATTGTTGGTGCCAGCTCACCATTGTTGTCTGACCCACGTTGCTGCTGCTGTCGCCGGGGACGACCGTCACTAATTGTTGTGACATTTGCAGATACAGAGGAGCCACAAAACACACTTTGATCAGGGGAGTCGCCTGAGTGGGGACCTGAACCAGCAGAGACGGAGGACAGGCGCCTCCCCCCTCCCCCCCCTCTCCCATCCCTCCCCCCTCTCTCCCATCCCTCCCCCACTCTCTCCCCCTCTCTCTCTCCCTCTCTCCCCCTCTCCTCCCTCTCTCGCCTCTAACTCCCCCACCCCCTCTCTCAACCTCCCCCCCTCCCCCCCTCCTCCTCTCTCCCATCCCTCCCCCCTCTCTCTCATCCCTCCCCCACTCTCTCCCATCCCTCTCCCCCTCTCTCCCCCTCTCTCCCCTCTCTCTCCTCTAACTCCCCCACCCCTCTCTCAACCTCCCCCCCTCTCTCCCCCTCCCCCTTTCTCCCATCCCTCCCCCACTCTCTCCCATCCCTCCCCCTCTCTCCCCTCCCTCCCCTCTCTCTCCCCTCCCTCCCCCTCTCCCCCTCTCTCCCATCCCTCCCCCTCTCTCCCCTCTCTCCTCTCTCTCCTCTAACTCCACCCCCCCTCTCTCAACCTCTCTCCCCCTCCCCCTTTCTCCATCCCTCCCCCACTCTCCCATCCCTCCCCCTCTCTCCCCTCCCTCCCCCTCTCCCCCTCTCTCCCATCCCTCCCCCTCTCTCCCCCTCTCTCCTCTCTCTCCTCTAACTCCACCCACCCCTCTCTCAACCTCTCTCCCCCTCCCCCTTTCTCCCATCCCTCCCCCACTCTCCCATCCCTCCCCCTCTCTCCCCCTCCCTCCCCCCTCTCCCCCTCTCCCTCTCCCATCCCTCCCCCTCTCTCCCCCTCTCTCCTCTCTCTCCTCTAACTCCACCCACCCCTCTCTCAACCTCTCTCCCCCTCCCCCTTTCTCCCATCCCTCCCCCACTCTCCCATCCCTCCCCCTCTCTCCCTCCCCTCCCCCTCTCTCCCATCCCTCCCCCACTCTCTCCCATCCCTCCCCCTCTCCCCCTCTCTCCCATCCCTCCCCCTCTCCCCCTCTCTCCCATCCCTCCCCTCTCTCCTCTAACCCCCCCCCCCCCCATCCGTCTCCCCCCGTCTCCTTGATTGACCACTGTGTATTTGTGGTTTTGTGTATTTGGCTGTTGGTGATAGCCCCTCCCCCCAGACCCCCCCCCCCCCCCGAGCCCCTCCCCCACCCCGTAGCGGCAGCAGTAACGTTGGCGGACGGTGAGCGATGAACTTTATTGAAGAGCAGACACCAAGAGGGATTATTTACAGCAGAGGAACAATGGAAGGAACAAGCTGACGTTCTGTCTCTGCCTAATCTCCACCGCTGTGTCTCCATCCACAAATGTGTTCATCCACAAGAGCGCTGATACCTAAAGAAAATAGTCCCTCCATGAAATGCAGCTCTGTGTGTTCAGTCAGTAACGAGGTCACGATTTCTGCAGAGACGTTGATGTTAAGTTTTTCAGATGTTGCGTGTGTGTTGGTGTGTGTGTGTCTGTGTGTTTGTGTGTGTGCGTGTGTGTGTTGGTGTGTGTGTGTCTGTGCGCACGTGTGTGTGCGTGTGTCTGTGCGTGTGTGTGTGTGTGTGTGTGTTTGTGTGTGTGCGTGTGTGTGTTGGTGTGTGTGTGTGCGTGTGTGTACGTGCGTGTGTGTTGGTGTGTGTGTGTGTGTCTGTGTGTGTGTGTCTGTGCGGTGTGTGTGTGTGTATGTGTCTGTGCGTGTATGTGTCTGTGTGTGTGTGTGTCTGTGCGTGTCTGTGTCTGTGTGTGTGTGTGTCTGTGCGGTGTGTGTGTGTGTATGTGTCTGTGTGTGTGTGTGTGTGCGGTGTGTGTGTGTGTATGTGTCTGTGTGTGTATGTGTCTGTGCGTGTGTGTGTGTGTGTGTGTGTGTGCGGTGTGTGTGTGTGTATGTGTCTGTGCGTGTATGTGTGTGTGTGTGTATGTGTCTGTGCGTGTGTGTGTGTGTGTGTGTCTGTGCGTGCGTGTGCGTGTCTGTGTGTGTGTGTGTGTGTGTGTGTGCGTGTGTGTGTTGGTGTGTCACTAATGCTGTGTAGCTCTCTGCTGGATGCTGGTGGACAGCTTCCTCTCTCCTCCAGGCTGATCACAGTCACTCTTCTCCTCCCACCATCACAGAACTTGTCCAGACTCGTTGTCCCGGTAACGGGCGCCTGATCTGGAGCGAGCCTACCTGAGCAGGTCGGGGTTGCTCTGACGGTCTGATTAGACCTTCTCTGGAAACGCTGCTGATGGTTGTGGGTGAAAATCCCAGTAGAACAGCAGCTTCAGAACCACTGAGACCAGCCGGTCCAGAACCAACGACCAGGTCACCAGCAGGTCTCTTACACCCCCTCAAGTCTTCTCCATTCTGGTGCTGGTTGGGACTTGAGCAGGTTGTCTCGGCTGCTGTCATGTGATCAGTCGATTCCATGTTTGTGTCAACATGCAAATAAGCAGCTGCTGGTGAAACACGCTAACACGCTAACATGCTAACGCAGCTCAGGTGAGTCACGTGATCGGAACACCTGAAGCTCCTCACAGCTGAGTCCAACACCACCACTGAAGCTGTTGGGTGGCTTCACGCTGCTCCACGTAAATCTTTGTTTCTGAAATGTCTTCGGTCGCCGGAGGCGAAGCGAGCGAACACAAAGGTCGAGACTCTTCCTCTGTCCGATGTGGGTCAGGCTGAGGACGAATGGCCTCTTTTCTCAGCAGCTCACACAGGAAACAACAACCCAGCTGAAAGCTTTGGTGAGTCCAGCACCGGGACGGGGGGCGCGCTCACGCATGCTGGAGGGGGTGTCGGGAACGCTGGTGCAGGTGTCAGCACGTCCCAGGTCCATGAGGCTTCAGCCCTCCTGGGGGGGTGCCAGCTCAGTCTGTTGGGGGCTGGACTGAGACCTGGAGGGTCTGTGAACAAACCATGGACGGTGCCAGAACACCTTCAGACACTGCTGACGGACCCTTGAGCAAGGGACCGAACCCACTATTGCTCACATAGGGCCCACAACCCCCCCCTGAACTCCTCCAGGGGGGCTCTGCCTTCCCACATATGTGGACCTGGTCAGTGGGGACAGAGAGAGGGACATGGGGACAGGGGAGGCAGAGGGACGGGGGAGAGGGACAGAGAGAGACAGGGGGGACAGAAGGACATGGGGACAGAGAGACAGGGGGACAAAGAGAGGGACAGAGAGACAGGGGAGGCAGAGGGACGGGGGAGAGGGACAGAGAGAGACAGGGGGACAGAAGGACATGGGGACAGAGAGAGGGACATGGGGACAAGGGGACAAAGAGGGGGACAGAGAGACAGGGGGACAAAGAGAGGGACAGAGAGACAGGGGAGGCAGAGGGACGGGGGAGAGGGACAGAGAGAGACAGGGGGGACAGAGAGAGACAGGGGGAACAGAAGGACATCGGGACAGAGAGACAGGGGGAGAAAGGGAAAAGGGAACAGAGAGACAGGGACAGAGAGACAGGGGGATAGAGGGACAGAGAGAC
Organism: Takifugu rubripes; assembly: GCF_901000725.2. NCBI lineage: Eukaryota > Metazoa > Chordata > Actinopteri > Tetraodontiformes > Tetraodontidae > Takifugu > Takifugu rubripes. The sequence goes on along the minus strand of NC_042285.1, from coordinate 28,921,935 downwards.
AGGGGAGGCAGAGGGACGGGGGGAGAGCCAGAAGGGACAGAAAGTCGTTTCCCCCACACGTCCTCTAACCCACACGTGCACTGATATTCAGTTAAGGGGGGATGGTTTTAATTTTAATGACTGCAGGAGGAAGCTGTAATCCTCTCATTTGGATGGAAGCTCGCGCGTGTGGGTGTGTGTGTGTGTGTGTGTGTGTGTGTGTGAGTGTGTGTGAGTGTGAGTGTGAGTGTGTGTGTGAGATAGAGGGGTCTTTGTTCTCTGTTTCTACTCCAGCACAGCGAGGACAACGTGTGTCTTCAGATGGACGCTGCCTCAGCCTCGTTTCATAGATCAGCAGATCCGTGTTGATCATCACACTTGATGGAAGCCAGAACCCAGTCCAGAGATCCAGTGTTCAGGAGGGGGGACCCAGAGAAACCTGCTCCTGGGACTGAGCCAGCTGCACCTTCATCATCCTCATCAGTGGTGAGGGTGATGAAGGTGTGAGTCCATCAGGCTTCGTTCCTCTCACTGGTCCCAGACTGGTCCCAGACTGGTCCCAGACCGGTTCCACAGCTGGTTCCACAGCTGCTGGTTCCACAGCTGCTGTGGGAGGTAAATGGGGGCGGCCGACTGGTTCTGGGCCATTTGCAGATCTGCTTCCTCCTGTCAGGGCTGATCAGGCTCGCTGCCCATCACGGACCCACGTGAGCAAAATCCTGATTGGAGCAATTTTCTGCTGCTTAGATGTTTGGAGCTGAACGTGGAGCCGATTCAGACGAGCGAGCGCCTCCTCTGGGGGAGAGCGTTTGGGGGGTAACGGGGCGGATATCTGCAGCTCAGCGCCACCCCTGGTGACACTGGTGCCACCACTGGTTAAACTGGTGCCACCACCACTGGTTAAACTGGTGCCACCCCTGGTTAAACTGGTGTCACCACCACTGGTTAAACAGGTGCCACCCCTGGTTAAACTGGTGCCACCACTGGTTAAACAGGTGCCACCCCTGGTTAAACTGGTGTCACCACTGGTTAAACAGGTGTCACCACTGGTTAAACTGGTGCCACCCCTGGTTAAACAGGTGTCACCACTGGTTAAACTGGTGCCACCACTGGTTAAACTGGTGCCACCACTGGTTACACTGGTGCCACCAGCAGTATAAACTGGTGCCACCCCTGGTTACACTGGTGTCACCACTGGTTACACTGGTGCCACCACTGGTTACACTGGGGCCACCACTGGTTAAACTGGTGCCACCACTGGTTAAACTGGTGCCACCCCTGGTTAAACTGGTGCCACCACTGGTTACACTGGTGCCACCAGCAGTATAAACTGGTGCCACCACTGGTTAAACTGGTGCCACCACTGGTTAAACAGGTGCCACCCCTGGTTAAACTGGTGTCACCACTGGTTAAACAGGTGTCACCACTGGTTAAACTTGTGCCACCACTGGTTAAACAGGTGCCACCACTGGTTAAACTGGTGCCACCACTGGTTAAACAGGTGCCACCCCTGGTTAAACTGGTGCCACCCCTGGTTAAACTGGTGCCACCACCACTGGTTAAACTGGTGCCACCACTGGTTAAACAGGTGCCACCCCTGGTTAAACTGGTGCCACCCCTGGTTAAACTGGTGCCACCACCACTGGTTAAACTGGTGCCACCCCTGGTTACACTGGTGCCACCACTGGTTAAACAGGTGCCACCCCTGGTTAAACTGGTGCCACCACCACTGGTTAAACAGGTGCCACCCCTGGTTAAACTGGTGCCACCCCTGGTTAAACTGGTGCCACCACCACTGGTTAAACTGGTGCCACCACTGGTTAAACTGGGGCCACCCCTGGTTAAAGCAGACTAGAGCTGAGAAGATGGAAGCAGAGCATAAGGGGACCTGAGTCCAGGACCTCCTGAGGGAGCGCAGGGCTGTGATTGGCTGCTGCTCTTATCTCCCCTCCCTCGCCGTGGCGTCCCTTCGTTAATGGTGATTTATTTGAGGCCTTTCAGGTTGCTGCTGGTTCCACAGCTGCTGTGGGAGGTAAATGGGGGCGGCCGACTGGTTCTGGGCCATTTGCAGATCTGCTTCCTCCTGTCAGGGCTGATCAGGCTCGCTGCCCATCACGGACCCACGTGAGCAAAATCCTGATTGGAGCAATTTTCTGCTGCTTAGATGTTTGGAGCTGAACGTGGAGCCGATTCAGACGAGCGAGCGCCTCCTCTGGGGGAGAGCGTTCGGGGGGTAACGGGGCGGATATCTGCAGCTCAGCGCCACCCCTGGTGACACTGGTGCCACCACTGGTTAAACTGGTGCCACCACCACTGGTTAAACTGGTGCCACCCCTGGTTAAACTGGTGTCACCACCACTGGTTAAACAGGTGCCACCCCTGGTTAAACTGGTGCCACCACTGGTTAAACAGGTGCCACCCCTGGTTAAACTGGTGTCACCACTGGTTAAACAGGTGTCACCACTGGTTAAACTGGTGCCACCCCTGGTTAAACAGGTGTCACCACTGGTTAAACTGGTGCCACCACTGGTTAAACTGGTGCCACCACTGGTTACACTGGTGCCACCAGCAGTATAAACTGGTGCCACCCCTGGTTAAACTGGTGCCACCCCTGGTTACACTGGTGTCACCACTGGTTACACTGGTGCCACCACTGGTTACACTGGGGCCACCACTGGTTAAACTGGTGCCACCACTGGTTAAACTGGTGCCACCCCTGGTTAAACTGGTGCCACCACTGGTTACACTGGTGCCACCAGCAGTATAAACTGGTGCCACCACTGGTTAAACTGGTGCCACCACTGGTTAAACAGGTGCCACCCCTGGTTAAACTGGTGTCACCACTGGTTAAACAGGTGTCACCACTGGTTAAACTTGTGCCACCACTGGTTAAACAGGTGCCACCACTGGTTAAACTGGTGCCACCACTGGTTAAACAGGTGCCACCCCTGGTTAAACTGGTGCCACCCCTGGTTAAACTGGTGCCACCACCACTGGTTAAACTGGTGCCACCACTGGTTAAACAGGTGCCACCCCTGGTTAAACTGGTGCCACCCCTGGTTAAACTGGTGCCACCACCACTGGTTAAACTGGTGCCACCCCTGGTTACACTGGTGCCACCACTGGTTAAACAGGTGCCACCCCTGGTTAAACTGGTGCCACCACCACTGGTTAAACAGGTGCCACCCCTGGTTAAACTGGTGCCACCCCTGGTTAAACTGGTGCCACCACCACTGGTTAAACTGGTGCCACCACTGGTTAAACTGGGGCCACCCCTGGTTAAAGCAGACTAGAGCTGAGAAGATGGAAGCAGAGCATAAGGGGACCTGAGTCCAGGACCTCCTGAGGGAGCGCAGGGCTGTGATTGGCTGCTGCTCTTATCTCCCCTCCCTCGCCGTGGCGTCCCTTCGTTAATGGTGATTTATTTGAGGCCTTTCAGGAACACGGGTGGTGGCAGCGAGGTGGGCTGCAGTGGCGCCGCCGGGCCTCGCCGCCGGTGATTGATTAACACAAACACAACCCAGGAACAACAAACACCGTCTGGAGGTCCAGGACGCCGCAGCTGCTCGCCGCTACGGTGCGACCCAACCGGCTCCATCAGCGTGTCCGGGTGTGGTACTGGGGAAGCTCTGAACGTGCGCGTGCTGTTGCACGTCTCTGGGGCCCGGTGCCATGGTTGGGAGGGGCGACAGTCGTTCTGGGGGCCACGATGAGGCGCCGCCAGTCGCGTGTTAGTACAGGAAGTGCTGCAGTTACTGGTTGCCATGGTGATTCCAGTACAACACGCCGTTGTGTCTCAGAGCTTTTCCGTCCTTTCTTTTAAGCTCATCAGATGTTCGCTGACTAAACGAAGCGCTGAGGTCAGGAGGTCAGTCGCTCACCTGCTGCTCAGGTGCTAACGCTAAACGTTCTCTAACGCTAAACGTTCTCTAACGCTAAACGTTCTCTTCTTCTCTGTCTCTATATTTAGTTCAGACATGAAACCCAACACTTCGGCTGTTTCCGACTCCACCCCCTCGTTCCCCGTTCCCTCCTCACTACGTGGATGAGTGAACTCCGTCGAGCTCCACGACTCGTACAGTGACGTCATGGTGTCGCATAATAATGAGGAACCGGTGGCCAGGTCCATTTATTATTTTAACCCATCAGAAACACATTCAGGTCATTTTATGGAAATGCAATATTTTACCCTATAATTAACTTTATATAATGAAATGAAATAGTACTGTCATGATGATCATATTGGACCCCTACTGAGTTAGGGCGCTCGCTTGGCCACTACGTTTCGCAGTGCATTGTGGGATACATTGAGTGCACTACACAGGGTCCAGCGATGCTCACTAACACTTCGGACACTATTTCAAAATGGCGTCCACACTATTGAGGGCACTATGTAGGGTATGGGGGGGGTTAGGACACAGCCTATGTAGGGTACAGGGGGGGTTAGGACACAGCCTATGTAGGGTACAGGGGGGGTTAGGACACAGCCTATGTAGGGTACAGGGGGGGTTAGGACACAGCCTATGTAGGGTATAGGGGGGGTTAGGACACAGCCTATGTAGGGTGTGTGTGTGTGTGTGGGGGGGGGGGGGTTATGGACACAGCCTATGTAGGGTATAGGGGGGGGGTTAGGACACAGCCTATGTAGGGTATGGGGGGGGGGGGGTTATGGACACAGCCTATGTAGGGTATGGGGGGGGGTTAGGACACAGCCTATGTAGGGTATGGGGGGGTTTATGGACACAGCCTATGTAGGGTGTGTGTGTGTGTGTGTGGGGGGGGGGGTTATGGACACAGCCTATGTAGGGTGTGGGGGGGGGGGGGGGTTATGGACACAGCCTATGTAGGGTATGGGGGGGGTTAGGACACAGCCTATGTAGGGTATGGGGGGGTTAGGACACAGCCTATGTAGGGTATAGGGGGGGGTTTATGGACACAGCCTATGTAGGGTACAGGGGGGGTTAGGACACAGCCTATGTAGGGTGTGTGTGTGTGTGTGTGTGGGGGGGGGTTATGGACACAGCCTATGTAGGGTACAGGGGGGGGTTAGGACACAGCCTATGTAGGGTGTGGCGGGGGGGTTATGGACACAGCCTATGTAGGGTATAGGGGGGTTAGGACACAGCCTATGTAGGGTATGGGGGGGGGGGTTATGGACACAGCCTATGTAGGGTATAGGGGGGGTTAGGACACAGCCTATGTAGGGTATGGGGGGGTTAGGACACAGCCTATGTAGGGTACAGGGGGGGGTTAGGACACAGCCTATGTAGGGTGTGTGTGTGTGGCGGGGGGTTATGGACACAGCCTATGTAGGGTACAGGGGGGTTAGGACACAGCCTATGTAGGGTATAGGGGGGTTAGGACACAGCCTATGTAGGGTATGGGGGGGGGGGTGTTAGGACACAGCAACAAGAGCTGAGCCTCACTTTAGCAACAGAGGCGCGTCCACAGGAGGAGGCGGAGCACCACGGTGACCAGGTAAAGGGGCGGGACTAACCACCAACCAGAATCCTAAATTTGCCTTCATTCATACACTGATGATTGTGATAGCATCTGCAGTAGCTAGCTGGTGGCGTTAGCTGCCATAGCAGCAGCAGAGCAGATGAACAGCAGCTTCCTGTCCCCCCCAGGCCTGCCCCCCCCAGGCCTGACTCCCCCAGGCCTGACTCCCCCAGGCCTGACTCCCCCAGGCCTGACTCCCCCAGCTTGCCCTCCCTCCTCTGTCCCCTCTTCTTCTCCCCCATGGAAGCAGCAAAATTTCCATCTTGATACATCAGTTCACCTCCCAGCAGAGGCGGGAAGGGATGGCGCGTTGCCAGCGCCATGAGTTACCGTGGCGATCGCAGGCAGAGACAGCTGCTGTCTGCTGGCCACTTCATCAGCGTGAGGGGGGGGGGGGTGAAAAACAGGAAGAAAAAGGAGAGAGGAGGCAGAAAAACAGGAAGAAAAAGGAGAGAGGAGGCAGAAAAACAGGAAGAAAAAGGAGAGAGGAGGCAGAAAAACAGGAAGAAAAAGGAGAGAGGAGGCAGAAAAACACAGCATCATGAGGAGGAGGAGAGGGGACAGCATCATGAGGAGGAGGAGAGGGGACAGCAGCATGAGGAGGAGGAGAGGGGACAGCAGCATGAGGAGGAGGAGAGGGGACAGCAGCATGAGGAGGAGGAGAGGGGACAGCATCATGAGGAGGAGGAGGAGAGGGGACAGCATCATGAGGAGGAGGAGAGGGGACAGCAGCATGAGGAGGAGGAGAGGGGACAGCAGCATGAGGAGGAGGAGAGGGGACAGCATCATGAGGAGGAGGAGGAGAGGGGACAGCATCATGAGGAGGAGGAGAGGGGACAGCAGCATGAGGAGGAGGAGAGGGGACAGCATCATGAGGAGGAGGAGGAGAGGGGACAGCATCATGAGGAGGAGGAGAGGGGACAGCAGCATGAGGAGGAGGAGAGGGGACAGCATCATGAGGAGGAGGAGGAGAGGGGACAGCATCATGAGGAGGAGGAGAGGGGACAGCAGCATGAGGAGGAGGAGAGGGGACAGCAGCATGAGGAGGAGGAGAGGGGACAGCATCATGAGGAGGAGGAGGAGAGGGGACAGCAGCATGAGGAGGAGGAGAGGGGACAGCATCATGAGGAGGAGGAGGAGAGGGGACAGCATCATGAGGAGGAGGAGAGGGGACAGCAGCATGAGGAGGAGGAGAGGGGACAGCATCATGAGGAGGAGGAGGAGGAGAGGGGACAGCAGCATGAGGAGGAGAGGGGACAGCATCATGAGGAGGAGGAGGAGAGGGGACAGCATCATGAGGAGGAGGAGAGGGGACAGCAGCATGAGGAGGAGGAGGAGGAGAGGGGACAGCATCATGAGGAGGAGGAGGAGAGGGGACAGCATCACGAGGAGGAGGAGGAGGAGAGGGGACAGCATCATGAGGAGGAGGAGGAGGAGAGGGGACAGCATCATGAGGAGGAGAGGGGACAGCATCATGAGGAGGAGGAGGAGAGGGGACAGCATCATGAGGAGGAGGAGAGGGGACAGCAGCATGAGGAGGAGGAGGAGGAGAGGGGACAGCATCATGAGGAGGAGGAGAGGGGACAGCAGCATGAGGAGGAGGAGGAGGAGAGGGGACAGCATCATGAGGAGGAGGAGGAGGAGAGGGGACAGCAGCATGAGGAGGAGGAGGAGGAGGAGGAGGAGAGGGGACAGCAGCATCAGATGGGAGCATGGGGCCCAGGCCGCCACCGCGTCACCACCAGCGAACGCCTGATCCCTCCTGGAGGAGCTGTCAGGACCTGTGGAGAACATGTGGAGCAGCATCACCACGGCGACGGGCCGCCCTGAACGCTGCATCATTCATGAGCTCCAACCTTCAGCTGTCCTCTGATCAGCCTCCACAGCCCCTCCCCCTCCCCCTCCCCCACCCCCACGACGACCTTCACCACTGTCCGACTGTCTGGCTGCCTGTCATCCACATGCTAACGTGCTAGCCTGCTAGCCTGAGCGGGTTCCTCTGTGTGAGTTGATGTGTTCGCCGATAACGTTTTCAGCGTTCTCCGCTGTGGCCTGAACAACAGACAGGAAGTCTTATCAGCCGTGCGTCTGTCGCTTCCTACGGCACCAAAAGGTTCTGAGAATAAAGGCCGCTCTGCACCACTGACTCCAGTGGGTGGTGGGTGTGTGTGGTGGGGGTGTGTGTGTGTGTGTGTGTGTGTGTGTGTGTAGGTGGGTGTGTGTGTGTGTGTGTAGGTGGGTGGTGGGTGTGTGTGGTGGGGGTGTGTGTGTGTGGGTGGTGGGTGTGTGTGTGTGTGGGTGGTGGGTGTGTGTGTGTGTGGTGGGGGTGTGTGTGTGTGTGGTGGGGGTGTGTGTGTGTGTGTGTGGGTGGGTGTGTGTGTGTGTGTGGTGGGTGTGTGTGTCTGTGTGTGTGGGTTAGGGTTAGGGTTAGCCTCCATCATGACTCTTCACCTGAACTTTAGCCCACAGTTCTGGTTCTGGTTCTGGTTCAGTCCCATGTGAAAAGTGGGCGGGGCATAACCTGAATGAACAACTGACCTCAGACGAGGCTCTTCCGGGCCGGAATCTTCCTCACTAATGTGCCACAGGTTCTGAGACCAGAGCGGGTCACGGGCTCGGCGGTGCTGCTGGCGACGCCTCCCAGTTGTGGCCACGCCTCCCAGATATGACCACGCCCCCAGGCGTGGCCACGCCTCCCAGTCGTGGTCACTCCGAGGAAGCGTGTCGCCAAATTCTGAGTGTAATTAGAGGAGACGGGAACAGACGGAGCCGCCACAGGCCGCCGCTCCTGTCAATCAGGCCACTTAGAGGAACAACACATGCAAACACACACAGACACACACACTCACAGACACACACACACTCACAGACACACACACACACTCACACATCCACCACACCACACACACACACCCACACACTCACAGACACACACACACTCACAGACACACACACTCACAGACACACTCACAGACACACACACTCACAGACACACACTCACAGACACACACACACACTCACAGACACACACACATCCACCACACCACACACACACCCACAGACTGAAAAACAAGGAAACATCTCTTAGAAACATGATGGTGCTCTGGAGATATTATATCAACTGTGTGTGTCTGTGAGTGTGTGTGTCTGTGAGTGTGTGTGAGTGTGTGTGTCTGAGTGAGTGTGTGTGTGTGTGTGTCTAATTGGCAGTTTCTGCAGTCTGCTCTGTGATTAGAATGCAGGGTGGTCATGGCTGGAGGAATGCTGAGCTGGCTCTCTCTCTCTCTCTCTCACACACACACGCTCACACACACACACACACACGCTTTGCTAAATGTGATGAGTTTTCTCAGTTTAAACTTTGAACTTTGACCCCCCTCCTTTCTCGGCTAACCAGACATGCTAACCAGACTCTGTTGACCCCCCCCCCCCCCCCCCCCCCCCCTCTCACAGCCTAAGTGGATTAAATGGATTTGAAACCTGAGCCACCGCTATGCTAATAGCACTGCTTAAATTTGAAGTAATTCACAGAGAATCCATTTCAATGAATAAGAAGCAGCTGGACGGTAACTGAGACATCAGGTGCTTCCACAACATTAGCTGCTGCTCAGGCTGCATCGTTGATGGCAACATGCAGACTTTCAAGATTTTCTCTGGAAATTCTTCATCAGGTTCATCAATCAGTTAGCCAGTTAGCTTCTGTCATGTGTAGCGCGGTTAGCTTGTTGAATCAGCCAAAGCTAATGATAGCCTGTCCATTTGTGTCTCGCTGACCGTCCTGCCAAGGAGTGCTAAAGAACGGGCCTAACACGCTCATCATGGCATACGTAGTCATGTATGCTACTGATTTAAGGAATTAGCATCATGGAACTACACTGTGCTAGAATGATGGTGCTCATAGTTAATACACCAGTGAGCAGGAAGAATAGTTGGAGACAGTTTGAAAATGTCTTTTTCACTCTGTCTCATCTGCTGTCTCATCTGCTTCAGCTTGAAGACGTGTCCAGGCTTGTCCACCCCAGACTGGTCACACACAGAGGACACACTCAGATGTCATAATTGCTAAATGCCGCTGTTGTCATGAGCGCTTCTCTTCTTGTTTTTGGGACCTGCAGGCTCCCGTAGTCCTGCAGCAGCACTCACCCATGTGAACCAGACCTGGACATTCTGTGGACTCATCACTCAGAGTCTGAGTCAGCACCTTCTGCTGCAGTCATGTGGACGGTTAGCGGTTAGCGGTTAGCTGTGTGGAGGTGCTGCTGTTGCATTAACGTGCACGTTCACACGTGAACACGTTGGCGTGCTGCATGAGAGGAGCAGGAAGTCCACAGATGTGGAGCCTCCCGCAGCCTGCGTGATGAGGAAGCTTGTTTTTTGCTCTGAGGACGTCCCTGACAAACAGGAGTGTGTAATCATCCATCAGCTGCCCCCCCCCCGGGGCAACGCTTGAAGATGAAATGCTAACAGAATGTCGGGGGGCTGCTGTCATGTTCCATCAACATTTAAACTGCAGATGGGGTGTGAGGAACATCCGGATGTGCAGGCGAGATCCTCGTCTCATCTCGTCCTCACACTCAGCTGAGGACACGTCAGCTGAGGACGGTCAGAAGACAGAGGACACGTCTCCTCTGAGTGTGTGAACACATGAATAATAGAGAGGACACACGTTCCTGCTGAATGTTTGATGACGTGAAAGTGAGCAGGAAGTCACATGGTCCTCCAGTGTCCTCCACATGGATCCTGCTGAGAGTGTGTGTGTGTGTGTGTGTGTGTGTGTGAGAGAGAGAGCTGAACACTCTGCCACCACAGAACTGTGAGAAGCTGCTGCTGAGGAACTCCAGCTCTTTTGCATTGCATGCTGGGAAATCTGGGATTGACGGATCGGCAGAAAGACTCGATTCGAGTGTGTTTTTAAGTCTCTCTGTTTGGGTCCTCCTGCAGGTGACCTCTGACCCCGGGTTCTGTCCATCCGTCCACCCGTCCTGCAGCTGTGGGTGGAGGGCAGCAGGTGGCGCTGTGATGGCGAGCGGTCCGGCCGATGGTCTCACCAGGGTCATGAGGAGCGTTTCTTGTGTTGCAGCAGCAGACGGCGCCGGAGGTGTGAGTGCGGAGCAGAACCACCTGAACGTGGGCGAGCACGGCGCCTGGGCCACAGCCATGAACAACATGGGCGTCCTGCCCGTGGGGATCAGCGGGCAGCAGCTCCTGCCAGGTACCTGCAGCTCCTGAGAAGGTTCTTCACATGGATGTGTGAGGACCTGAGCGAAGACGCCATAACTACAGTTTAGCTAGGCTAGGCTAGGCTAGGCTAGCACAGACACACTAGGCAGCTTTGTGTTTGCACCTCACAGCTGGACCTACGGCGTCCCTGAAGGTCAGAACGCTTCAGCGTTGAACCAAACGTCACCTTTGACCTTCACATCCACCGTTTCTCTGGACATGAGATCTGATCCGTGAGATTCGGGGCTCTGATGAGATGATTCCACTAAACCCTGATGCTTCCTTCCTCGTGGTTCCTCTGTTGTTCTTGAGAAATGACTCGTGCTGCGGTCGCCGTGGCGCCGGCAGAAAAAGCTGCGAGCGAGAGCGGCTGTTGGCGATGATGAATGTGCGGGTGCGGCTTGTGTAATTTGCCTGTTGGGGTTATCGCAGACAACACAGTAATGAGTTTTCCTAAGACCTGAGAGCTCAGATAGGAGGTGAAGTCTGTGGTTTTAGTTTCACCCTGACGGATGAAGTCTGTTGTGTTTTTACACGCTGCAAAAAAATCTTCTTCTTCTTTCAACTCTGATATCGATTAAACGTTGCTCTGAGTAACTGGTCAACACCCAGAACCTGTGAGGATTCTTCAGCCTTCAGCAGTATCAGAGCTCTGTTACTGACTGTTGTTGGACTGTTACTGACCGATGTTGGACAGTAACTGACCGTTGTTGGGCTGTTTCTGCCTGTTGTTGGACTGTTACTGACTGTTGTTGGATGTTTCTGCCTGTTGCTGGACTGTTACTGACTGTTGTTGGATGTTTCTGCCTGTTGCTGGACTGTTACTGACTGTTGTTGGATGTTTCTGCCTGTTGCTGGACTGTTACTGACCGTTGTTGGGCTGTTTCTGCCTGTTGTTGGACTGTTACTGACCGTTGTTGGATGTTTCTGCCTGTTGTTGGACTGTTACTGACTGTTGTTGGATGTTTCTGCCTGTTGCTGGACTACTGTTACTGACTGTGTCTACTGTAAGGGAGCATGTGAACAGGTGTGTTGTTGAAACTACATGGTCCTCATAGGCTACAGACCCACTACAGGAGCAACACCTGTCAAGGGGACCTCAGGGATTCATCATTGCTGTTCATCGTTGTGGTCATCGTTGTGGGTCTGTGCTGGTGTGGTCGGTAGATCTAATATTGTTGCCATGTTTGTTGTGCTTTTTGTGTTACACCTGCTGTAACTGTGAATTTCCTTGTCTGTGACACTAATAAAGGATCTTTTTCCTCTTCTTGTCTTAGCCTAGCTTTGCTAAAAGAGTTGGAACTAATAATTGTCTGATTATTCTGCCCCCAAGACTCTCTGTGTATCCAGAGGTTCGACCCCAGCCTGGGACTCATCACGCCTTTGAGCCCCATGATGGCGGGCATCAACCTGGTCCCGCCTCCACCTGGACCCCCCGACGGTCCGGTGATCAAGGAGATTATCCACTGCAAAAGCTGCACGCTCTTCCCTCAGAACCCCAGTAAGATGCTGTCCTGGTTGACCTTCTCTGTCATCACTGGTCACCTGACGCGAACTGGACTGACAAGGACAGTTTGCTCAGGATTTCATTTGACCTTTGACCCACATGCTAGCATTGAAGGACTCTGGATGCTATGAAAAGCTAAATGTTTCCAAATGTATCTGAAACTTGATCTGTCAGGCTAAATGTGTGAGAGACATGACTGTGACGCTGAGGATGTCGTTCCACAGACCTGCCCCCCCCCTTCCACACGGGAGCGCCCACCTGGTTGCAAGACGGTTTTTGTTGGTGGTTTACCAGAGAACGCCACGGAGGAGGTCATCAGGGAGGTGTTTGAGCAGTGTGGAGAGATCGCTGCCCTCCGCAAGAGCAAAAAGAATTTCTGCCACATTCGTTTCAGTGAGGAGTTCATGGTGGACAAAGCGATTTACCTGTCGGGCTACAGGATGCGTATCGGCTCCAGCACCGACAAAAAAGACTCGGGGAAGATCCATGTGGACTTTGCCCAGGCAAGAGACGACCTGTACGAGTGGGAGTGCAAACAGCGTCTGCTAGCCAGAGAGGAAAGACACCGTCGCAAGATCCAGGAGGACCAGCTGCGTCCACCGTCCCCCCCGCCCACCGTGCACTACTCAGAGCACGAGGCGGCGCTGCTGGCAGAGAGGCTGAGAGGTGAGAACAGGCCCCGCCTCCCATTACTGAGAGGTGAGAACAGGCCCCGCCTCCCATTACTGAGAGGTGAGAACAGGCCCCGCCTCCCATTACTGAGAGGTGAGGACAGGCCCCGCCTCCCATTACTGAGAGGTGAGGACAGGCCCCGCCTCCCATTGCTGAGAGGTGAGAACAGGCCCCACCTCCCATTACTGAGAGGTGAGGACAGGCCCCGCCTCCCATTACTGAGAGGTGAGGACAGGCCCCGCCCCCCATTACTGAGAGGTGAGGACAGGCCCCGCCTCCCATTACTCCCGTCAGTTCATGCTAGCATGCTGCGGAAACACTACTACACTGCAGTAGTACTGTAGTGGTACTGTAGTGTTACTGTAGTAGTACAGTAGTACTACTGCAGTGGTACTGTAGTAGTACTGTAGTACTACTGTAGTGGTACTGTAGTGTTACTGTAGTAGTACAGTAGTACTACTGCAGTGGTACTGTAGTACTACTGTACTCAGTAGTACTACTGTACTCAGTAGTACTACTACAGTACTACTACAGTAGTACTACAGTACTACTACAGTACTACTACAGTATTCCCAGCTCACTGCTGCTCCAGGACTTCTGGTTCTAGGAACTGTCGCATCACCAATGATGTGACATCATTTCTCAGGAAGTTCAGGGACTCGACCAAAGGAGCCATGCAGAGCTACAGGACACACACATGCACACACACATGCACACACATGCACTCACACATGCACACACACACACACACACACACACACATTTCGATAATAATGCAACAGAACAGTGAATTACAGAGCGTTTAATGAGCTCACACCCGCTGCAACAGCCTGTACGGAGCCGTTTCCCCTCCGATAAGGGCTCATTCACACACGCCACAGATTACAGCCACATTACAGCCACATTACAGCGACACAATGAGGCGCTGCTGAAAGAGGAAGTGAAAGAGGGTGACGGCAGGAAGAATGAATGTATTTCTCTCCTGTTTGAAGTGAATAATGAACTCGCAGGTTATTCACACACACACGCTTGTTTACGTTGAGCTCAGCCGCTAAGAGGATTCCGACGTCGGCCTGGACACAAAGCATCGGTGTAACCCCGCTGAGCCGAGGCACGTAACCACGGCGACAAGAATCGGCTCATTGAAAACAGGACAAGTAGAAGGTGTGGATGGATCCAGATCCGTGAAGATCCGTGTCCATCGCTGACCTGGGCCAGCTGAAGCTGAAGTCTGTTTGGGTTGTTCTGACCTTTGACCTGTTCCCTGACAGACGACCACCAGTTCAGTGATGCTGCGGGGGTTCTCCTGACCTGGGTCGATCGTGGCGAGGTCAACCGTCGGACCTCTAATCAGTTCTACTCTATGATCCAGTCGGCCAACGGCCACGTCCGGCGCCTGATGGTCGAGAAGGCGCAGGAAGAGGAGGAGATGGAACGCGCCAAAGACACGTACAAGAACGCTCTGCTGGCGGTCCTCACACAGTGTAAGAACACCTCCTCATTCCAACAGTCTGACAACAGGCAGCCGGGGGGGAAACCTCAGGTGAGTTCTGATGGGCCTGCTGGCGGAGCTGCAGCCCACAGAGGGAGGAGTCAGGATGGACGGGAGGTGTCACCTGACCGGGCCTTTTGACCAGAACTGCTTGGTTCTACACGCTGGTAGAGTTTGGCTGGACGGGAACCAGAGGGACCAGAACCAGCAGTGTGTGTACGGTTGTATTGGTGCTGGAGGTGTGTCACAGCCGAGGTGGGCTCCTCAGACAACCTCGCTGCAGCCCATTTCTCTCAGCTCAGTCTCCATGACAACGCTCCTCCATCCGTTTCACCATCAGATCCATTATGTTCAGCCAGCTGAGAGCTCGCAGCATCGTTACATTAAAGCTGCGTTTCAAGTCTTCCGACACTAAAAGGCTTAAAGATGAAAGAGCGGCGAGCCAGCAGCGAGGCCCCGCCCCCATGCTAGCACATGCTATATTAAGGGTTGGCACATGATTGACAGCTGAGCTCAGGGATCCTTTAAGACTAAATTTCCAGTCAGGATCTATTTTGTCTTACACGAGGAAGGTCACATGGTCGTGATTCCGGAGGGAACTGTTATCTGCATGCCGCCATGACATCAGCCGGTAAGTCCAGACCTGTCCCCCGTCTCTGTCTCTGGGTTGGACGATGTGGAGTCTTTGGGAAGGCAACGTTTCCAAAGAGAATGTGATGTGATGATGAAGGACGGCCGCGTCCTGGAAACGTTGCCTTCGTCAGTCCTGAAGGAAGCTGAGGAGAGACACAATAAGAAGGAAGTCCGACGTTGCTGCTGCACCTTCACACCGAGCTTCAGAGGAACGTCCACAAAAGCAGGAGGACGTCTCAACCATCAGGAATCCAGCTCTTCTCCTCCAAGGAGGAGTCAGAGATCATGTGCAGTCTCACCATTGATATATTGAGACTGATGTGTTAGACGTTCAGCATTTAATGCTACATGCTCATGCTAGCTACATGCTCCTGCTAGCTACATGCTCATGCTAGCTACATGCTCCTGCTAGCTACATGCTCATGCTAGCATGTCATGCAGCTCCTGGAGGAGCAGCTGGAGGAGTGATGAAGATGTTTGAACTGGTGTCAGCAGCAACGTCAGCCTGAGGTCTCCTCAGCCTGGACGAGCCTCAGCACCACGTAAATGGCTTGTTTTGTCTCATTCCTCCTCCTCCTCCCCCTCCTCTTCCTCCTCCTCTCCTCCTCCTCCTCCTCCCCTCCTCTCCTCCCCTCCTCTCCTCCTCCTCCTTCTCCTCCCCTCCTCTTCCTCCCCCTCTCCTCCTCCTCCCCCTCCTCCCCTACTTCTCCTCCTCCTCCCCTCCTCCCCCCCTCCTCCTCCCCTCCCCCTCCTCCCCTCCCCCTCCTCCCCTCCTCTTCCTGCCCCTCCTCCTCTCCTCCTCCTCCCCTCCCCCTCCTCTTCCTGCCCCTCCTCCCCCTCCTCTCCCCCTCCCCCTCCCCTCCTCCTCCCCCCCTCCTCCCTCTCCTCCCCCACCTCCTCCCCCACCTCCTCCTCCCTCTCCTCCTCCCCCTCCTCCCCCACCTCCCTCCCCTCTTCACTCCCAAGTCGAACAGATCACAGCCGTATTTGCTGCCACCACCAGACAAAAGGCCTGGGACCATTTCTCAAAAGCACAGCGCAAGAATATTGAGATGTGGAGAAAACAGTGTGAGGTTGGTACAACGAAGCCTTCATCCTCCACAGATACCATCATCATCATCATCATCATCTCACATTTGTGATGCAGACAGACAATTGGACAGAGGAGAGGAGACAAGGGGAGAGGAGAGATGAGGGCAGGAGAGGACGGTAAGAGAGGAGACGAGAGTAGGGGAGGAGAGGGGAGATGAGAGGAGAGGAGACAAGGGGAGAAGAGTGGAGAGTAGGGGAGGGGGAGGAGAGGAGGGGAGAGTAGGGGAGGAGAGGAGATGAGGGGAGGGTGAGGAGAGGAGATGAGGGGAGAGGAGAGGAGATGAGGGGAGGAGAGGGGACAAGGGGAGAAGAGTGGAGAGTAGGGGAGGGGGAGGAGAGGAGGGGAGAGTAGGGGAGGGGGAGGAGAGGAGGGGAAGGGAGGGGAGAGTAGGGGAGGAGAGGAGATGAGGGGAGGGGGAGGAGAGGAGATGAGGGCAGAGGAGGAGAGGAGATGAGGGGAGAGGAGAGGAGATGAGGGCAGGAGAGGATGGTAAGAGAGGAGACGAGAGTAGGGGAGGAGAGGGGAGATGAGAGGAGAGGAGACAAGGGGAGAAGAGTGGAGAGTAGGGGAGGAGAGGAGGGGAGAGTAGGGGAGGGGGAGGAGAGTAGGGGAGGGGGAGGAGAGGAGATGAGGGCAGAGGAGGGGAGGAGAGGAGATGAGGGGAGAGGAGATGAGGGGAGGGGAGGGGAGGACAGTAGGGGAGGGGGAGGAGACGGGAGAGGTGGGGAAAGGGGAGGGGAGGTGAGGTGGGGAAAGGGGAGGAGAGGAGGGGAGATGAGGGCAGAGGAGGGGAGGAGAGGAGATGAGGGGAGAGGAGGGGAGGGGAGGACAGTAGGGGAGGGGGAGGAGACGGGAGAGGTGGGGAAAGGGGAGGGGAGGAGAGGAGGTGGGGGGAGGGGGCAGCCCTCTGTGAGACACAGACAGCAACATGTGGTCTGATCATCAGGTCCTCAGTTTCCTTCGTGTCCTCGGTCCACGAGTAAAGAGTCGCTGCCATGGCAACAGGGACGTCCAGGTTTCGGGGTGTGATTAGTGATTCCGACTCACTGGGACATCAATGCGTGGGGACGGTCCTGCCTCAGCTCGTCCTCTCAGGGTCCAGCCTCCGTGGAAGCTGCTCTCAGGTCGGCGGACCGTCTCACCGATGAGCTGGACCTCCTCCCTGAGACCCTCCTGCTATGGGGCCACCTCGGGGGTCAGCCCTGGGGTCACAGCCAGGCTTCAGGTCTCAAGTGGGAAAACAAGATGGCCGCATCTACGACAGCTTCTGACTCCTGTTGTTGTTGCTTAGCACTTGTTAGCGTAGCCTGTGTTGGAGTTCACACAAACCAACGAAGAAGCCAGTGAGCAACATTTCTACGTTTCCATCATGTCAGGTAAATCTAGTCTGAGGTGCAAACACAGTATTTGAGGAGCGTTTCCATGGTTACCACACGTGGGCAGCCATCTTTGAAGGTCAGCTCGGGGGTCAGGAGGATCCTCCGCCTCTCCGAGCACCCAAGGGAGGAGTGCTTCAAATGGCGTCATGAATATGGACCAGCCTGACGTCAAGTATCGTTTTTACAGGATAATTTATAAAACTAAAACTGGTCATTTGCTTTTTGACATAATGTTTTGTCAGTAACTTAATTATTAATCAATGATTAGCATCATTTTTAACTTCTCAGATACAGCAAAGGATGGTGGGATTTGTTCACTTCTCAGTAATCTGTTACACTCAATATTGGTGCCTTCCAGAAACCCAGGGCCGGACCCCCAACAGGCATCAGCAGCGGGACCCCCCCCCACCCCCCTTTAACAGGAAGAACCCTTGAGCCTTATAGGGGCTTTGGGTGCACTAGATATGGTAGAAGGATCCTCACTACCTTTGGAGGCCTACCAGAGGGGTAGGGCCCATTTACTGCTCTAGGTAGGGGCTGGGGCTGGGACCAGACACAGCGGGCGCTTCCTGTTCCTGTGTGAGCCCGCCCACTTCATGCGGTCTCAGACGGAACAGGAAAAGTTCAGGACCTATCAGGTCACCTGCTAACAACTTTTGTGTTTGCATGCTAAACTTGCAGCATGGAACAAATCCCAAGTGTTCCGTCAGACAGTCCTGCCACAGCTGGGGGGGCAGGCTCGTCAACGATAGAGGGTCACATGACTGGCGCAGTGTTCAGAAAATTACCACAAATATCAGACAAGTTCGTAGAACCAACCCGGTATGCTTGGATTCGGGCTAATTTGTCACCTGGGAGTCCTGTGATCATCTTAGTTGTCTCAGAAGTTCACCTGGATCATGGGTGGGGCTCTAAACAGGCCCCTCCCCCAACAAGTGATGCAACCACAACACCAGGAAGTGTTTCCTTCAGTTTCCTGCAGCTGGTCAAACAAACCCGTCCAGTGTGGAGTTCAGCCGCTCCCCTGGCTCCGCCCACAGCGCCCTGCAGTGCCAGCAGGGGTCTGAAGTCCTGGCACTTTGTTTCAGGAGCTGAGGAGCGCCTACAGCGAGGAGGTCATGGGGATCAGGCGGGAGGAGGAGATGGAGATGTCCGAGGACGACTGTGAAGAAAGTCCCTGTAAGAGGATGAGAGCTGGTGAGGAACCTGATCACTTCCCTTCTCTTGCTCCTTACATGCAGAGTTGCCTGTTGTCATAGCAACTGTTTGTTGGCTGCAGGCGTGTACGAACAGAGTCTGAAGGAGGAGAACGACTCCCTGCGTTGGCAGTTGGACTCGTACAGGAACGAGGTCGAGCTTCTGAGGAAAGACCAGGTTAGAAACAGTCGAGCGGACGATGAACGAGTGCTGAGTCAGACAAACGGTCCAGATGTTCAGATCCAGCTGCTCCAGCAGAGCCTCCACAGCGTGCAGCAGGTCGGGCCACCGTCGCCTCATTCAGGACTAACAAAGTCATTCTGGGCATTTTTTGGACATGTTTTTTGACTCGTTTGTGCTGATGTTTCCTCCAGCAACTGCTGAGTCTGCAGGACAGACTGAGGAGCAAGGAGGCGGAGCTAGAGCAGGCGAAGGAGGAGCATCGCTGGCTGGAGGGGCAGATGGTCGCCCTGCAACAAAGGGTAGGCGCTTGCAGATGAGGGTGAAGCATTGCTAGTTAGCTCTGCTAGCTTTGGAAAGAAGGACAAAAACCCTTGAAGGATCCGGTGTGATCGCGTCAGGTTTTGGTCTCGTCGCTGCAGTCGCTGGTTGGGAGGAGTCAGTCGATACTGCACATTCAGCACGACCATTAGATCCAGGAGATACGTGATGATGATGTCAATAGGGAGCATTGCACGGTCTGCAAGGACGTCCCTCTGAGGACGTCCCTCTGAGGACACGTGTCTCCGTCCATCTTTACAGAGAAAACTGACACTCTTCCTCTTCTGCCTGTCTGTAGCTGCTCAGGACCAATGTGGAGGCTGTGGAGGGACCCATCACAGAGCTGCACCTCCAGGTAAGCACTGGTGGTCACCTGATCTGTGGGATGATGGCTGTTTCCTGTGATGCCACTGTAGCTCAGAGCCATCAGACGTTACTCTAACCCTCAACACAACCAATCTGGAATGAGAAGCTGCCAGTTTAACTGGTTAGCCTGTTAGCTGGGCTAGTGTCCTTTATGGATATGGTGTGTGTAGCACAGGAGTCCTGGCGGTTCTGGTCCCGCTCTCCCACACACGTCGGACCGGCCCGCTAGCGCCACCTGCTGTTGCATGAATGAGGACCTCATTGTCAGCACAGCCCATTGTTGTGTGTCTGTACGTGCTTCTTCACAGGAGGCCAACGGGGGAGTTCTGTCCCTGAACCCCAGCAGAGAGAGGAGCAGTGCGGCCATCGTGCAGGGAGGCGTGGCCTCAGAGAAAGAGGCGGTGCTGCTCGGTAAATATTAGCATATAAAAAAGGACTTGATTCTGGGTTGCCTTCCTGATGGACGTGTGCGGTTGGTTAGCTGCTGCTGAACCTCTCCTAGTCCTCTTCCTGGCGGAGCGTCTCTTAGGGACAGTTTGACACTTAATTACCTGCAGGCGTAATTAAGTGACATTCCCCCGCATGTGGACGCAGCTCGTGACCGATCGCCCTCGTTCCCCGCAGAGCCAACAGCTTATACGCTCTGTCCTCTGTCTCTTTGGAAGCACTTGTGTCTCTGCGAGTCGCGAGTGGACTTGGTTCATTGTCCTGCTATTATTTATTTGTCTGAAGCTGCTGCTGTGTCCACCGAACGTATGTGTCCCTTAGTGATGTTACAGGACAGGTCCTTACAGGACTTGTTACAGGACAGGTCGTTACAGGGCAGGTCGTTACAGGACTTGTTACAGGACAGGTCGTTACAGGACAGGTCGTTACAAGACAGGTCGTTACAGGACTTGTTACAGGACTCGTTACAGGACTTGTTACAGGACTCGTTTCAGGACAGGTCGTTACAGGGCAGGTCGTTACAAGACAGGTCGTTACAGGACTTGTTACAGGACTTGTTACAGGACTCGTTACAGGACTCGTTACAGGACTTGTTACAGGACTTGTTACAGGACAGGTCGTTACAGGACAGGTCGTTACAGGACTTGTTACAGGACTTGTTACAGGACTCGTTACAGGACTCGTTACAGGACTTGTTACAGGACTCGTTACAGGACTCGTTACAGGACTCGTGACAGGACTCGTGACAGGACTCGTTTCAGGACAGGTCGTTACAGGGCTTGTTACAGGACTTGTTACAGGACAGGTCGTTACAGGACAGGTCGTTACAGGACTTGTTACAGGACTCGTTACAGGACTCGTTACAGGACTCGTTACAGGACTTGTTACAGGACAGGTCGTTACAGGACAGGTCGTTACAGGACTTGTTACAGGACTTGTTACAGGACTCGTTACAGGACTCGTTACAGGACTTGTTACAGGACTCGTTACAGGACTTGTTACAGGACTCGTGACAGGACTCGTTTCAGGACAGGTCGTTACAGGGCAGGTCGTTACAGGACTTGTTACAGGACTTGTTACAGGACTCGTTTCAGGGCAGGTCGTTACAGGACTTGTTACAGGACTCGTTTCAGGGCAGGTCGTTACAGGACTTGTTACAGGACTCGTGACAGGACTCGTTTCAGGACAGGTCGTTACAGGGCAGGTCGTTACAGGACAGGTCGTTACAGGACTTGTTACAGGACTTGTTACAGGACTCGTTACAGGACTCGTTACAGGACTTGTTACAGGACTCGTTACAGGACTTGTTACAGGACTCGTGACAGGACTCGTTTCAGGACAGGTCGTTACAGGGCAGGTCGTTACAGGACTTGTTACAGGACTTGTTACAGGACTCGTTTCAGGGCAGGTCGTTACAGGACTTGTTACAGGACTCGTTTCAGGGCAGGTCGTTACAGGACTTGTTACAGGACTCGTTACAGGACTCGTGACAGGACTCGTTACAGGACAGGTCGTTCCTTCCAGCGCCCCCGGTGGCTGATCACGCTGTAGCACAGCTACAACAAAGATTTATCTCTCCACAAGTCTCTGGTTTCAGACGTGTCCTCCCTCAGGAGACAACATGTCCTGACTGTTGACCGTCTCCGCAGGAATCATGTCCACGTTCCTCCACGTCCACCCCTTTGGAGCCAACCTGGAGTATCTGTGGTCCTACATCCAGAGACTGGACTCACAGGTAGCTTCATCTTTCTGTCAGATATCAAGCAGCGTCCACACAATGGACGCAGGTTCTAGACTCCACCAGTAGGTCCACGATGGACGGAGCTCAAAGCTCTGTCCAACTGTCCAGCATAACTGTCGATCAGGTGCTCCCCTGCTCTCATCCATGTTTGCTTTTGTTCCGTCTGTGTCTCAGGTGTCAGCAGCAGATCTGGAGCGCCTCATGGTCCGTCTGCCCACCATGTTCCGCCAGGAGCTGAGCGGCGTGGGCGCCAACCTGGAGAAGAGATGGACCTTCTGTGGCTTTGACAGCCTGAGCTCAGCGTGACACACACGCGCTCACACACACACACACACGCACACACACACACGCACACGCTCACACACACACACACATTTACAGGTTCCTTCAACCAGACTAGGAGGAGCCACCAGAGGTTCCAGGATCAGCACCTTGTTCATCACCGTCTGTGCTGCTGTTCCTGGTTGCCTTGGTAACGTCAGTGTGTCTCACATCATCGTTCCATCCCTGGAGACGCAGAAGACGCCGTTGGTCGGTCTTTTGTTGGACTCTCGCCGACTCTGCTGGTCAGGTCACGCGTGTTGGAGCCACGTTGGACTCGTTAAGCTCTTCATGAAATATCCTCATTTATTTGATCTTTGATGTTTTCACAGGTTCGGATTTTCAACTGATTTTGTTCCTGAGGTTAAAAAGCTTTTTCACTTTTGAAACTGTGGGACGCTTTGATTATTGATTATTTATTCAATGATCAGAAATAAACAGAATCCAAGTGTAAATATGATTCTTCGTCAGAATTCTTTGGTTTGTTTTCAGACACGTTTCACCTTCAGCCTTTCAGGCTTCAAACATCAGGGTTTTCCACTGTTCTTCCTGATGAACTATTATTGATTATTGGTGGATTATCGATGGATTATCGGTGGATTATTGATGATTATCAGTGGATTATTGATGATTATCGGTGTTTGTTGGACTCTTTTCATTATAAAGAGCTGTGAAAATGCAGGTAGCGGCCAGCAGAGGGCGGCAGCGGGAGCAGCAGGTTACCTGACCCGACAGGTGAGACACGTTCGGCTCATTATTACGTCATCTGGACGGATCTTTGCTTCTGGGAATTCTTTAGGTTCTGTTTGATTTTCTGTTTGAGTTGAGCTTCGCTGGCGTGTTGGTGGAACCGGAGAAATGAGCAGAGCGGAGGCGTGGTGCTGATTATCATGCTTTATTAAATCAATAATGACAGAAAAACTCGCGGAGGCTGCATAACTACTCATCTCTAGATCTCCTCAAACCAAAACGGCGAGCGCCGCCGGCTCTCGTCTCCGGCGAACCTCCTGCCCGGCGGCGCTCCGCTCCGTAAACCTCGACAACAAACAAAGTAAAACTAGCACAGCACACGGCAGACCTCCGGGAGAAGCTCTGCTCCTCCAAACGAGCGCGGGCGACGCCCCCGGGTGGGGTCGGCCGGGTCGCTGGTGCGACAGGAGGGTCGGGCCGCGGTCGTTTGGCAGAACCAGAGCGCAGAAAAACCAAAAACAGCACGTTAGCTCAGGGAGTGCAGGCCGCTCGCACTGTGAGCGTGTCATCAAACGGCAGAGTGACTGAGTCGGTGGGGGCGCGAGGGCGGCTCGTGCTGCCTCAGGAGGGCGCTGCGGCAGCAGTCGGGACCTCGCGCCCGCTGCAAGGCCACGCCACTTCGGGTTTCTGTCTCATTGAGGAAACATCAGCAGGGAGCCTCTCACCTGCCGAGGCAATCTTAGACGTCAACGGATCGTTGAGGCACAACGTTTGGTTCCTGGGTTCAGCGGGTATTCGTCTCAGCGAAACTTTCTCCTGCGGAACCACCTTCAGTTCCAGTTAATATTATCGTCACAAATAACAATTCATACATTTCCCATAACCGTTAAATTCGGCTATATACATTATGTACACGTCACAGAAAACTGTCGTATTCGTCCAATATGGCACATTTTATCACAACTTTAGACTTTAGTCTAGTTTTATGTCAAGATTGGTATAAAAACAGTTCATATTTACAAGAACAGAAATCCAGATCTTTACCAGGTAGAATCTTTTGCTCAGGTAATAAATAAAAAGGGAAGTGGGGAAAGGGTTCGTTGGGAAGGTTCTCCAACATGGTTTCGTTCACACTGATCGAATGCTGATGTGAACGTTTGCTGAGTCCGATCCCAGCTCGTTGGAAAGCTCCAGGGTGTAGGTTCCAGCATCTTCTTCCTTCACCTCCGTGATGATGAGCGTCGTCAGGTCCTCGGAGGTCTCGATGTGGAAACGCCCGCCGGCGGTGGTCTGAATGGTTTTGCCGCCACGCGACCACTGGATGTGTTTGGCGTCTCCAGAAAAGGCGCAGGCCACGGTCAGGATCTTGCCTGGCTCGATGCTGATGTCTTCTGGCAGAGCCTCGATCCTGGGAGCAGAACCTGCAGACCAGATCAGACCCAGACCGGCACAATGAAAGAGTCAATGTGGTGCAGCTGGACTCGTGAGGACACCACAGGTGCATGCTGGTGTCCTCTCGTTCCTCGTGCTGCCTCAGCTACAGGAGGCTTGGTGGACTTTTCTGGTTTCTATGGTTAAAAAACCCAAAGAGATCAGAAGATCGTTGACATCTTACCGATTGCTCTGAAGGAGGATCCCTCCAGGTGGGAGGACGCAAGCCCGAGGCTGCTGGAGCTCATGGCGTAACTTTCTGAGGCAACAGAGGACATGCTGGACATGGACATGGTCTCCAGCTTCATCTCAGCTGCCAGGCTGCTGAAAGAGCTGGACTCCATCATAGAGGACCTCATGTGCTGGACAGAAGAGGAAGAGAAGGAGGAGGACTCCGACATGCTGTGCATCTCTTTCTTGGTCATCATGGATGAGCTGACGGAGGCTGAAGACTCCTTGTGTGTCATCACTGCTGATCCTGATGGGAAGACAATTGAAGAGAAAACGAGTCACAATTTCCTGCAATTAGAGCCAAAACTGATTGACTGGAAATGAAGTTTTTCACCTTTAAGAGCCAGTGTCTTCTCGCGGTAGGCTTTGACCTCCCTGCATATGGACTGGAAGATCTGTCCAGAGAAGGAGAAGGAGGACTTGGACACGGCTCCTTCTGACATCATCTCGCAGGTGTATTCTCCTTGATCTCCTTCTGTCAAATCATGAATTACGAGGCTGCAAGAGCCTTCAGAGTGGAGCATCTCAAAGTGGTTACTCTGGGAGATCCTCCTTCCATTCTGATACCAGAGCACCTCCCCAACGCTGCTCTCACAAACACAGCACATCCGCACGCATCCCTCACAGGACTCCGCTGTGAGCGGCCTCAGAACCTTGGGAGCTTTGGGCGTTGGGGATTTGACAGTTGGTGGAGACATGACCCTCTTGGGTGACATGGCAGGAGGAGGTGACTTCATCCTCGGAGGTGATTTAGTTCCTGAAGGTTCAGGAGACCTCGTGGCCCTTGGTGATTTCAGTCCTGAAGGTTCAGGAGACTTCATGGCCCTTGGTGATTTGATTCCTGAAGGTTCAGGAGACTTGGCACCTTTCGGTGTCTTGACCCCAGTTGGTTCTGGGGACTTGATGCCTCTTGGTGTCTTTATACCAGCAGGTTCTGGAGATTTGACACCTCTTGATGTTTTGGTACCTGCTGGTTCTGGTGACTTGACCCTTCGTGGAGACTTTACTTCGTCTGGCTCAGGTGACTTTGCTGCTTCTGGAGACTTGACCGGCGGTGGTGACTTCAGTCTGGGCTCTGGAGATTTTATACCTTGTGGGGATTTAACTCCCTCAGGTTCAGGAGATTTGGCCGAAGGCTCCGGAGACTTCACCTTTGGAGATTTGATGCCCTCTGATTCAGCAGGCTTCCCACTGGGTGTTGGTGATTTAACTGAGGGTTCTGGAGATTTGACACTCGGTTCTGGCGACTTTGAAATGGAACCAAGGGAGGGAGACGTGACTGAAGGTTCTGGTGACTTCATACCCGACGTTGGCGCCTTCACAGCTGGCTCAGGAGATTTAACAGCCTTGACCACCTCTTTAGAAAGGGTTTTGTGAATGGTCAGGCTGAAATGAGCCTCCTGTCTTCCTGCTGAGTTCTCCACAACAACCGTGTAGCTGCCCTCGTCTGAGGCCGACACGCCGCAGATCTCCAGGCTTGATTTGTACTCGGTGGTTGAGATCCTGACGCGGTGAGAGGAGGTGATGCTTTTGACTCCATACGTCCATGTTACAGTAGGTGCGGGTTCGCCGTCGATATCACAGGAGAACTTGGCGGTCTCCCCCTCTGAGACGGTCAGAGACCGAGGTGTGGTGAGGATCCTGGCAGGAACCGTGGTCTTCTTTACCTGGACAACGTCCTCAGTAACAGCAGTGGCGGACTTTAGCTTAGCTTCAGATGAGGTGTGTTTCGCAGTCACAGAGACCATGTCGGAGGAGAAGGAGGACTCTGACAAGTATTCAGCAGAAGCATACTTGTACCTCTCAGCTGACGAGTACCTGTCAGAGGAGGCGGCGTATCTTTCCCGCGTGACAACCTCTCGCTCCTGGGTTAGCTTGGTCTTGCTCTCTTCTATTTTGAAGTGTGACTCAGAAGAATAAGCAGCTTTGAAACGGCTGGAGTGGTAGTGGTCAATCTGGGTCATCTCTGGGACAAAAGCCTTGTGAGCGTCCTCGTCTTTGCGCCGTGAGGAGAAGGTGGTGTAACTGGCACCCGTGACTTCCAGAGTGGCGTAGTCCGAGGTTTCTCCCCTGGCGTTGGAACAAACGCAGCGATACGTGCCAGTGTCCTCCTCCTGGCAGTCCAAAATGGTGAGGGACAAAACCCCACTCATGTTGGTGAAGACGTATTTTTCACTGCTCTCTGCGATGGTGCTTCCATTGTGGAGCCACTGGACTTGGGCCTCTGGCTTCGCCTGGATGTTTAAGGTGAACTTCGTGTCGTGGCCCATTGGTATGCGATGAGATCTCATTCTGACGGTCACACGGGGAGCATGGTCTAGGCTGAAGGGTGCCTGGCTGACCACCTGATACTTCCTCTCAGACTTAATGGCAGCCTTTCTGGCCTCGTATCGGGACATGATGTCAAAGCGGGCGGACCTCTCAAACCTGGAGGATGAGCGAGATGCTCTCTCTGCAGACTTAATGGGGCTCGGAGAACGGGGACGCGTTCTCTCGGGGGTGGGGGATCTCCGCACCGTGATCTCCCCTTCCAAAGAAGCTCTGGTGCGCCGTGGTCTGATCAGCTCTGAAACCGGACGCATTAGCTCAATGTATGTGGGAGACAGAGACCTTCTCCTTCTCATATACTGAGAAACGGTCCGCTTCTTCTTTGTCTCAACCTCAGCGGACTCATGCCTGAAGGCCTGTGTCCTGTCTTCCCGCTCCACGACACGGTAGTCAACACGTCCTGGGCTACCAGCGGGAGAGGCTGAAAACCCTAGGGCTAGCTCTTCCTCCAGCATCAGTCTTTCCTCCTCTGTTCTCCTCATGGAAAGGTAGTCATCCACGGGCTTCAGGAGTTCTTCATCACTCAGGTCTCCCAGAGATCTCCTTCTGGATCTGAAGGAGATCTCTGATTCCAGAGAGGGTGAACGACGACCAGGCCGGACCGTCTCCAGATCGTCGAGAGTCAGTTTTGGAATACGCCACCTTGGCCGGTACTGGTCAGTGATTCTGGGAAGTGGCATCACATAAAACTGCTCCCATCTGGACAGGCGGATACGTCTCTGCCTCTTCTGGACGATCCTCTCCATCTTCTCTGATATCTCATACTGCTCTCTCAGTTTTCTGTACCATTTCATTTCTGAAAGAGGTACGAACAGTTTGATAGTTTTGTCCTCATCTAGAGCCCGAGCATCATGCACCACGGGCTCAGGGATCTCGTATGGCATGAAGATTCTCCTCTCTTCCTCTAGTTTCTTGGTTTCCGACTTCCTCACTGTGATGTCAAACTCTCCCTCAATGTTCTTCGTGCTCACGGCAGGTTTGTAGACCTCAGCAGCAAATTTGAGAGCCTCCTGGGCCGTGGGGTTCAGGGAAACGTGCTCTTCAGTGGCAACGATCTGCTGAGCCATTTTGTTGGTCTTTTCAATTTGCTTCTGGATGTATCTGTGTTTCTCTTCCTCGCTCCTGTACTCTCTCCTGGTGTAGGTAAGCCGGTCCACCTTCAGGGTAGCGTGGCAGCTGACAGAACCAGCAGAGTTTGTTGCTGTGACCTTGTATTCCCCAGCGTCCTCCAGCAGAGTCTCTCGAATGTGTAGAACATAGCAGTCAATGTCCTCCTGGATCACAACCAGCTTGTGCCCAAACTGCAGCGGCTGACCATCCTTCTCCCATTCCAGCGAAGGAGCGGGGATCCCCGACACTCTGAGTTCAAACTGGACACTGTTTCCTTCCACACACTCAACGTTGGCAAGTAGCCGTTTGAACATGGGCCTCATGGTTTCCTCAGTAACGGGATGAGGGACGACGGTGAGCCGGGCCTGGCAGCTGTCCTCTCCAAACTTGTTGTGAGCCATGACGGTGTATTCAGCATCGTCGCTAGCATCCAGGTTGTGGATCATGAGCTGGTACAGACCCATATCACTGCTGAAGGTGTACTTGCTGTCATCGTCACCTGGCTTGATCTTCTCCCCATTCTTCAACCACGTTACACACGGCTCTGGGTGGACTGTCGTGGTAACGCCAAAGCGAACGTCGTCGCCGATATAGGCGGTGCGATTGTAGAGAGGCAGTGTGAACTCTGCTGGTCTCTGCAGGATTCTGGTTTTGTCCACTCTCCTGCGCAGTTTCTTGATGGAACGGCTGATGTAATATTCCCTGATGCTTCTCACGGTTTCAACGAAGAGTTCTCCATAGGCACTGTCCTCTCCAGCATCACTCACTACCTTGCATCTGTAAACACCGTCATCACTTTCTTCAATGTCTTTGACATAGATGCTAGCGAAGCCGTTGCTGTAGCTAATTTCATATTTGGAGCTCGGATGTAGCTGGCGATTACCAAAGTACCAGGATACTTGAGTACTCTTGTCATAGGTTGTGAAGCTGCAAGTGAACCTGACGTGGCCACCTTCTTCGGCCGAGCCGTGCATGACCGGACCGGTGCGGAGGCCGTGGTATTCACTCCCAACCTTGACCTTGCCCACGGCCAGTCCTCGCTGATTCCTGAAGCCGCCCCCATAGGCGATTCGAGCAGCTGACACGATGGTGTCTGTCCTTCTGACCAGGGTCTGGTAGTACCGTCTGTGTCTCAGGGTCTTAATCACCTTTTTGCTGACATGCTCAATCTTCATCTTTAGCCAAGGGTGCTCCAGAGCCTCATGGGCGGTCATGCGGAGCTTCTTATCTTTGACGAGGAGTCTGTCGATGAAGTCCATAGCCTCCAGACTGATGTCTTTAAACGCTTCCCTGTCAAAGATGTATTCGCAGTTCGAAATGTTTTCAATCACCTTTGTGGTCGACTCGGCTGCAAACGGATTAAGGCCGCTAAGCAGAACGTAGGCTAACACACCAACAGACCACATATCGGTGGCTGTGGTTATAAGGTCATGACGGTGGACCTCGGGGGCAGAATATTCAGGAGCTGAGAACAACAGCCTGATATTTTCTCCCGGCACCAGAAGCCTGGCCTGGCCCATTTCAATGATCTTTATGTTGCTGCTTCTTCTGGTGCTGTACACAATGGTGTCTGGACGGATATCCAGGTGGACAACATTCTGGCTGTGTAAGAACTTCAGGGCGGAGCAGACCTGTCTGAGGTACCGGACAATCTCCTGCTCTGTAAGGTCAAAGTTGCTGGTGCCAAGGCGCTCAAAGATATCAACTCCAGAAATGAATTCAAATATCAGGATGAATTCCTCCATGCTCTCAAAGTATTCATGAAGATAGATGATGTTTCTGTGTCTTGCCACGTTGAGGGCCTCAATTTCTCTCAGAACCAACTCACGGTCTGTTCCCTTGACCTTGATAAACTTGGCCATGAACGTCTTCTTCGTGGCAATCTCCACACAGCGGTGGACCACTCCAAACTGGCAGCGGGCTAGCTCCTCCGAGATGACGTACTTGGAGGACAGCTCCTTCACCTTGTAGGACAGAACCTCCTCCTTGGTGATCTCTCTGCTTTCATCCACTTCCTCGTCATAGTTTCTGATCACAGACTTGTCCTCCTTCGTGGTTATGGGTTCAGTTGGCTCAGAAGGAGGACTCAGTCCAAACTCGTTCTCCGCCACGACACGGAACTGATACTTTGTCTTTCCAAATATGTTGATGATGGTGATGCTGCAGTCGGTGGTCTGACCCGCACGGATCCACCTTTCACCACTAGGGGGACACTTCTCCAGGATGTAGCCAATGATGTTGCTTCCACCGTCATTGGCAGGAGGCTGCCAGGTGAACGTGATGGAGTCCCGGGCGATCTCACTGACAGCGAGTGCCCGCGGTGCATCGGGAATGTCGGCCACGTTCACCTCGATGGTTTGCTTGTCCGACCCGAACCGGTTCTTCGCAGTAATGATGTAGTAGCCACTATCCTTCCTTTGCATTCCCTTCTGGAAGACGAGGGAGGTGAAAGACCTGGTGGTGATGACTTGGTGGTAAGGAGAGTTGGAGAGAATCTCCTGGCCCTTTTGCCACGTGACTGCTGGCTCGGGTTTGCCAGAGATCGGAATTTTGATGGTAACGCGGTCACCGCGAGCACAATGGACCGCTCCCATCCCCTGGAGCTCCTTGGGTAGGTGGATCTTAGCAGGAACTGTAATCACAGGAACATTTTTATCAGGTGTTCTTCATGGACATCACTAAATCTGGATGTGAACAATATTTGGGTCATTACCTTCCACCTCCAGGTTGGCTGTCATGGAGACGGATCCTGAAGAATTGGTTGCTCTGACCTGGTAAACTGTAGCATCGTTCTCATCAGCATTGGTGATGACCAGCTGGTAGTAGCCACCTTTGAACTCCTGGGCTTTGATCTTTGATCCATCGGCCAAAATCTCTTTCCCACTGCGGTACCATTTCACCGTTGGTTTCGGATGTCCCACCACCTGGTCAGCAGGAACAAAGGAAGCAAAGATGAGATTTCTGCTTTCCTAACTGCTGTTCCGTGTCTCTTGAGAGGAGACGTACCTTTGTGACAAAGGTAGCGTTGGCATGGTATTTGACGATCATGTCTCTGATCTCTTCCCTGAATACTGGGGCGCGAGGAGACTGGTCGGACTTGGGGATGACCGACTCAGAGATCTCACTCCAGTCGCTTTCACCACCCAGGTTTTCACACTTTACACGGAACTCGTACTCAAAGCCCTCGATCAAGCCCGTGACCTCGTAGCTGGTCTCCACCATTTTCTTGGTGGTGACTGACATCCACTTGTTCTGCCTTTTCTCACGCTTCTCGAGGTAGTAGCTGGAAATCTTAGCTCCGCCATCACTGCTTGGAGCCTTCCAGCACACCACACAGGAGTCTTTGGTGGAGCTGATGATGAAGGGCTGCTGTGGGATGCCAGGCTTATCTAGGAAGGGGAGAGGAGAACTAGCTTATTCTCTCTGTGTCAAGAGTGATTTTCTCAATGTGGAAAGATGCCGAAACAAAGACAAAGAAATGACATGCAGACGTACCGAACGGACTCTTGATAATGACCACTGAAGGAATCTCCAGGGACTCGCTGACCCCATACTGGTTCTGGGCAGAGACCCTAAAGTAATAGCCGGCATTTTCTGTCACGTTGGGTACACGAACAGTGGTGCCAGAAACAGAGGAGGACACCAGGTTCCACTGCTCCCCTTCTTTGGCCTCACGCTTTTCTACGATATAGTTGGTAATCATGGAGCCTCCATCATCTTTGGGCGCCTTCCAGCTAATAATGAGCGAATTCTTCAGCAGGGCATCAACAACGATGGGACCTTCAGGGATGCAGGGCTTATCTGGGGGAAGAGGTGCAGTTTATGGTTACTCTTTAGGACGCTGCAGCTTGTGGCTGTTCCATTTCATGATGTCATACCTTGGATTTCAACCCGCAGCGCAGTGTCGATGGTGCCGAACGCATTGCTGAGCTGCACCTTGTAGCGGCCTGCGTTGCTCTTCCTCTGGACGTTCCTCACAACCAGGTGGGTGTAGCTTTCGGTGTTTTCAATGATGACGTTTTCTGAGGGGTTAAGAGGCTTCTTGCCATAGAACCACATGATCTGCGGAATGGGTCGGCCGATATAAACAACGTGGAGGCGCAGGCTCGTGCCAGCGCCAGCGTAGTACTTCTCCTTCAGAGGGAAGCCAGGGTGGAACTGAGGAGCAGCCTGCAGACGCAGCTTGCCACTGGTCTCGACCTCTCCGGCCTCGTTGATGGCTCTGCAGGTGTACAGGCCCTCGTCCTCCTGCTCATCTGTCAGGATGCTCAGGGAGTGGTTGCGGCCGTCTGAGCTCATCTTATATTTGCGACTCTGGATCAGTTCTCTGCCGTAGCGGTACCACTTGATCTCGGGTAAGGGTCGTCCAATAATGCCGCAGGTCAGCGTGCCAGACTCGCCAAGCTTGGTGGTTGAGTCCTGGATTTCCTCCCTTAAGGCCGGGGCCTCACCAACTGTCAAGATAGAGGTCACGTTAGCGTCAGATTTGAAGATGATTTTATCAGTTCTGTGTTGTATGAAGATGCAGACACAAGGAGAAAGTAATCATTTAGCTCCAAGTAAAGACAAGACAAGATCAGGAGCTGCAGCAATAGCAATAGCTGTTGGAAGGACAGAGAGACCATGAAGACCGAGGTCCCATCACGGCCGGCTGGAAGGAGCTAACGTTGGCAGTCCTCTAAACTCACCACTCAGCTTGGTCTTGATGCCCATGGGTGTTCGGCGTGGACGGCTTAATCCAGCTTCATTCTCCGCAAAGATCCTGAATTCGTACTCGGTGGCTTCCATCAGGCCTCCCATGGTGAACTGCCGATCTTTGGAACGCTCTTTATTGCATTTCTTCCAGGCACTGTCTCCAGCCTTCCTGAATTCGATCCAGTAGCCCTGGATCTCCTTCCCCCCGTCGTGCTCCGGCCTGAGCCAGTGGATGGTGATGCTGTCCTTGGTGACGGAGACGATGTCGATCTCTCCGGGTTGGCTGGGTTTATCTGAAGGTCCAAGTGGAGAGATTCAAATTCAAGGTGAACCTAATTCATTGTTAGATCTGTTCATTTAAAAACCACGTCTTGCTCTCAACGTGACCAGAGGTCTCATTTGCATGATGGGAACTCACCAAATGGATCCTTGCACACGACAGACTCTGAAACCGGGCCAGACTCGCTCTGGCCGATGTCGTTCTGAGCAACAACTCTGAACATGTACTCTGCGTCTGGAATGAGGCCGGTGACATTGTACATTGTGGTGGTGATGTGGGTCTTGTTGTGGCGGACCCACTTCTCCGTGGACACTTCCCTCCTCTCCACGTAGTACCCAGTGACCCGGGAGCCCCCGTCGTCCCGCGGCCTGGCCCATGACAGAGACACGGTCGATTTGGTCACGTCCATGATCTCAGGGGGGTTGCTGGGAGGTTCTGGTGGGCCTGGAGGTCAAGAGCATTGTTGGTACATTCACCGTTAGCTAAATGATTGCTGATTGCTTTGGCTAATTTAAAGGTGAAAACAACTTCAAAGGGTTCAGCACTCACAAAGTGGTGTCTTTGGAATGACGGCATTATCGGATTTGAGAGATCTGCTGACACCAAACTGGTTCTCAGCAGAAACCTTGAAGTGATACTCCACGTTCTCCTTCAGGCCCTTGACCACCAGAGAGGTCTCTGTTACCCGTGCGTCCACTGTACACCAGGCCGCCTTCGGCACTTCTCGCCTTTCCACGATGTACCCAAGGATGTCGGAGCCGCCGTCGTCTGAAGGCGCCCTCCAACTCACACGGACTGATCTGGCTTGGATGTCATCAAACTCCAGAGGACCCTCGGGGATATCGGGGCGACCGATGACCTTCACCTGGAGGTTCGGAGGCACAAAGGTCAACAGGTTCCAACCAAATGAAAGTTTTTAGATTCCCTTTGCCTGCAGGATGACTCACCTTGATGTAAAGAACCTTCCTGCCACATTTGTTCTCCAGCACTAAGTCGTAGGTTCCGCTGTCATCTTTGTGCGCTTCTTTGATGACCAATTCAGTGATGTCATCGTATGATGCAATCATGGCCCGATGGGAAATGTCCAGACCGTCTTTGGTCCACTTGCACGTTGGGATGGGTTTACCCACGATGGGCACCGACAGGCGGATGACTCCGCCCTGCCGAACCACGTAGCCCTCCTCATACTGCCCATCAAGCTTGTAGTCAGGATAGACTGAAAGAGACAGAGGAGACCTCAGAGGTCGGCTTTGACTAACGAACTTCAATAATCAGCCATGCCAGTGGCTGCCATACCAAGCATTTCTTGGACTTTGACCACTCCGGGAATCTCGGCAGGTTCTCCACAGCCACCAGCATTACAAGCGAGGACTCGGAACTTGTACTCGGCACCTTGGGGCATGTGAGTGAGGGTGTACTCGCACAGCTTGGTGGGCGTGGTGTTGCACATTGTCCAGTCCACCTGGTCGACCTTTTGCATCTCAATCAGGTATCCGGTGATAACAGAACCACCCTCTTCCTCTGGTGGCAGCCAGCCAAGAGTGACTGAGGTCCTGGTACTGTCTGTAACTCTGGGCTGAACTGGTGGCCCTGGAGGCTCTGGAAACAGCCAAACATGGTGCATGTGGATTAGATGCATTTTAAACTGGTAGCAGGAGTCATCATTTAGGCTCGTTTATTGAGGAGCTTTACCAATGGGATCCATAGCAACCGTGATGGCTGAGTTCTCGCTGGGTTTTCCAGCTCCTCGGGAGTTGACAGCAGTGATACGGTATTCATACTCCAGGCCTTCGATCAGGCCTGAGGAGCGGTACCTGGTCATGGTGACGTAATTCTTGTTGATCCTCAACCACCTGTCGGATTTGGCCTCTTTACGTTCGATGATGTATCCACTGATAGAGGAGCCACCGTTGTCCTCTGGAGGTCGCCACGTCAGAGTCATGCCCTCATGAGTGACGTCAAGAACCTCAGGTGTACTTGGAGGTCCTGGGATGGCTGCAGAGGAAGGAAGGGCTGCGTCACTTCAACAGCAGTGAGGAGGAACTCAAGCCTCTTTCAAAGCGGGCGTGAAGGTATGAGTACGAGTACACATTCGGTTGGACTCACTCTCGGGGCTCTTGCACTCCACCACCGGGGACTGCAGGAAGCCGCCGACACCGAAGCGATTCATGGCAGCGACGCGGAACACGTACTCCGTTCCCTCCACAAGTCTGGTGAATTTGAAGCAGGGCCGCGTCACTGACTCGGAGACCGTGCTCCAGCCTGGCCGGTGGGCTTCCCGCTGCTCCACAACATATCCACTGACATTTGCACCTCCGTCCTTCTCAGGAGGCTCCCAGCTGACCGTCACTGACACACCACTGACCTCTTCGATTTTCACTGGACCAACTGGGATGTCTGGTTTGTCTGTACAAACACAGGTGGAGGTTTTTAGCAGTTTTTAAAGCATAATCCCTTTACTCATCTGATGATATATTCTTTTTGAAACCTTACCAAGAATGATGACCTTGATGACTTCAGTTGCCATGCCAACAGCATTCTTCACCTCCAGTGTGTAGTCACCTGTGTCATTGATGGTGGCATCACGGATGACAAGGTGGGAATAGTTCCCGTTGCTGTCGATTTTAATGCGATCAAGACTGTCCTTCAGTTTGACCCCTCCAAAGTACCAGGAGCAGACGGGCTGTGGTTTGGCCTTGATGGGAATGCTGAGGTCGATGGGCTTTCCATGGTGCACGTAAACTATTTTCTGAGGAATGCTAGTTAAGTCGATCTTGGGACTCACTGCAACACAGGTGATCGTGGTCAGGTTTAGAGAGGCCTCAGGTGTTTCCTCAACAGCTCTGAAACTGATGGAGAACTCAGAGGAATCCTTACCTTTAATGTCCTGGATGGTGACGGGAGTCACGGTGTCCATGGGCTCGCTCGATCCCCTGCTGTTGGTGGCTCGGACTCTGAACAGGTATTGATCCTTCTCCATCAGGGAGAGGATGGTGTGCTGGGACACCGATGCCTTGGTGGTGGCAACAGTGCTCCACCTGTCAGAGCCCACCTTGCAGGCTTCTATGATGTAGCCCGTCAGCCTGCTCCCGCCATCGTGGTGCGGCTTCACCCAGCGCAGCGTGACAGAGGACTTGGTGACATCAACGACCTGGAGATCCAGAGGCACGGACGGCACCTCGCACACGAGCACAGGCTCTGCTGTCTCACAAGGCTCGCCAACTCCATAAATGTTCTCTGGTAATACTCTGAAGAAGTAGTGAACTCCCTCCTCCAGTCCGGTGATCCTGAACAGGGTCTTTCTGCATTCAGTCGTGACCGTCTTGTAGGACTTCAGGTTCGCCTCGCGCTTCTCAATGATGTAGTTGCTGACATGGGCGCCACCATCAACACTTGGGACATCCCATGTAATCACCACGGACTCCCTGGTGTAGTCCTTTACCTTCACAGAACCCGGAGGACCAGGAGTGTCTGCAGAAGAGAGCAAACACTTGTTTCTCAAAGTTCAAACCCACGTAGTTTGGAGAGCTTCTCCCCATAGGTTCAGGGTGTGTGTGTGTGTGTGTGTGTGTGTGTGTGGAGTCTGGGATAGTCATACCATAAACTTTGACCAAGATGGTGGCTGTCTTCTTGCCGGAGGGGTTTTCGGCCTCCACTACGTACTTCCCAGAGTCATAGCGAGTGACTTTTTCCACCATCAGACAAGTGTAGCTGTCGGTGGTCTCTATATATCCACGGGTCTGCAGCTCCACGCCCGTCTTTCTCCAGGCCACCACTGGTGTTGGACGGCCGGTGACGAAGACCATCAGGCGCAGGGTTCCTCCAGAGCGCAGGCACACTGTTTTCTTCAGATCATCTGCCAGTTCCAGGTCAGGCATTTCTGAGTAGGTGGGTAGAGCACAGTGAGTGTTCATATCCATAGTTAAGCTAGTAGCAGAGATGTATGTGGTTAAACACATTTGTCTCCTGATTCATTAAACTGGGTGTTTCTGCTGCTTGTACCTGTTGGTCGGTCTAGACAGGAGAACTCTGCTCACCTATTTTCTCCAGAGGTTCAGCTTCAGAACTAGGGTCACTGAACTCCCCGGTGCCGTTGCTGTTGAGGGCAGCAACCCTGAATCTGTACTTCTTGTTGGCTGCCAGGCCAGTGGCCACATACTCGTTAGTCTTCAGTGGTTTGCTGGTGGCGCGGTACCACTGCTCAGAGCCTTCCTCCAGGATCTCCACGACATAGCCCGAGACGTCTGAGCCACCGTCGTACATGGGTCTGGTCCATGTCATGCTGATGCTGTGCTTGGTTGTGTCTGTGATGCGAGGCACTGAGGGGGGAGCTGGGGTATCTGACAGGAAACACAGGAAACACATCTCCTCATTTGTTTGGCCTGAAAAAGGCTAGGGTGGAAACATAAAACTGCTACAAGGAATGTGAGTAGATGGTTGGATCTCTTACAGGTGGGATCTTTGCAGAGGATGTATGGGGTGGCATCGCTGGGCGGGCTCTGTCCAGCCGCATTCACAGCTGTTACTCTGAACTGATATTCACTGCCCTCCAGGAGGCCTGTGATCTTCAGCCGGGTATCGTAGACAGTGTACGTCTTATTGACTCGTGTCCATCTGGTGCAGAGAAATGGGAGTGGTTAGGGGGCCTTTCCTCACATCCAGCTAATGTCTGCAGAGAGGCAGCTCTCACCTTGTGCTGCTCTTTTCCCGTTTATCCACGATGTAGTTTGAGAGCTCGCTCCCTCCATCACTCTCAGGTTTCAGCCATTCAATGATAACATGCTCCTTTCCAACAGCTGTGGTCTCTGGAGTTCCTGGCTGGGAGGGGGTGGCTGGAAGGGAGAAGTGCAAAGGTCCCGATCATTACAAACGGGAGGTTCGAGCTTCAGAGGAGTCGTGCTACTTACTGTAAGCATTTCTGGCAATGACGGCTTCAGACTCCAGAGGAACTCCGAGCCCAAACTTGTTGACGCCTCTGACTCTGAAGATGTACTCGTTGTTCTTGATCAGCCTGGAGCTGACGCACGACAGCGTCTTGCACTCTGACTCCACAATGACCCAGTTGAGACGGCTGGTTTCTCTACGCTCGATGACGTAGTGGGTGACGCTGTCTCCACCGTCCTCCAGGGGGATCTTCCAGGACACGGTGCACTTTTCCTCTGTCACTCTGCTGATCACGATCTTCTCAGCAGGAGGTCCAGGAGTGTCTGAAAATCAAAAGCCTGTCCATTAATTCCTAGTCACAACATTTATAAAATATTTTAGTTAACATTCCAACAGTTGTTGGAACTTTAGTTCCATGACGGCTCACCCAGAACTTTGACGTTGACAATGGCGGTCTTGGTTCCACTGGCATTCTTTACCGTCAGACAGTACCTTCCCGTGTCGGACCGGTCACAGCTCTTGATAACGGCCATGGCTCTTGTGGAGGTGTAGGTCAGTGAGTACTTCTCGCCAAGCTCCAAAATCTTGTCCCCCTTAGACCAGTACACGGTGGGCTCTGGTTTCCCACCCACGGCACCGTCCAGGACCAGGTCAGAGCCGGCGGTGACGGTGACGGTCTCGCCCACCAGCTTGCTGTCCAGTTCAGCTTTGGGAGGAGCTACGGGAGAAGGGAAAACTTTGGTTTGCATTTTTACAAATGAAGAAAATCTGAAACCCAAACATGTTGTGTGACCTCTCCTGTGAAACTCAACGTTGACATGGGACACTGCGCAGGATCGCTAATGTTTAAGAGCTCGTGTCTCATGAGGCTACAGTAGCAACACTATTGCTAACAACTAGACAGCATCCCAGAGAGAATCAGAGGATAAAAGTAAATCCGTAATCATCAGAAGGGCACGACGACTTTCTCTGGAGCTAACTTGAAATCTCTTCAACTCACAGTATTCATCTTTGCACGTGACTGGTCCGGTGGACTCTGAGGGGGCGCTGTGCACGCCGGCAGCGTTCTTGGCCATGACGCGGAGCTCGTAGGTCTCCCCCTCACTCAGGCTTGTGACAGTGAAGTAGTTCTCTGAGATGGTGGTGTAGTTGCACTTGAGCCATCTGTTGTCGTCCCATTCATCGCTGCTGTAGACCTTCCTCTCCACCACGTAGCCAACGATCTTGCTGCCTCCGTCGTTGAAGGGCACCGTCCAGCACAGGGACACTGAGGAGTGGGTGACGTCAGTCACCTCAGGTTTTCCAGGAGGATCTGGGCAGGAAGGAAATGACTTAAAACCTGTACCATAGTTTTATTTACAAGCGTTTTTAATATTTCCGATGAAGCCAAAGGCTTCAGCCAAATATAACAATGCTCTCCTTACCAACGGGGTTTAGAGCCAGCACAGGTCTAGAAGCCTCACTGGCCTTGCTGAGCCCTGCAATGTTCATGGCATACACCCTGAACTGGTACTCCAGGCCCTCGATCAGATTGGACACTTTGTAATGGCACTCCAAGCACGGGAGCTTGTTCTCCCGCACCCACAGGATGGTGTTCCTCTCTTTCTTCTCGATCCAGTATCCTGTCACCTGACTTCCACCATCAGCATATGGCAGATCCCATTTAATGCTGATGGCGTTTGCAGACACGGACAAGACATCAGGACGAGATGGAGGACTTGGTGGAACTGAAGAAACAAGAAGATAGTCTTTACCATGAAACAGACCTTCATAAAGTCCCACTTAGCTTAACAGTTCTTACCAAAGGGGTGTTCAATGACAACAGGAGTGGACTCAATGGACTTGCTGACACCAAACTTATTCTCGGCACACACTCTGAAGGTGTACTCCATGTACTTGGTTAGATGGGTGACTTTGATGGTGGTTCTCTTCACACTAGAGTTCACCACTTGCCAGGAGGCTGAGCCAGACTCTCGTTTTTCAACGATGTAGTTGGAAATTTCAGTGCCGCCATCATCAGATGGCTCCGACCAGGACAATGTGCAAGATTCTGAGGAGACTCCAGAGATTTCAACAGGGCCGGTGGGTGGGCTCGGTCTGCCAACCACAGCCACGGTCACTGTGAAGGTTTTCACGCCAGCAGCGTTCTCCAGGACCAGGTAGTATTTGCCACTGTCACTCCTCTTGCTGTCTCTCACCAACAGAGTTGTTCTTTCCTCTGTGGTTCTGATCACGACTCTGTCGGTCTCCTTCAGCTTCATCTCCTCAAGCTTCCAAGTGACCTTTGGTGCAGGACGTCCACTGATGGGAATGTCGATAGTGAACGTGTTGGAGATCTTGCACGTGATCA
The DNA here is from genome assembly GCF_901000725.2 of Takifugu rubripes. Lineage (NCBI taxonomy): Eukaryota > Metazoa > Chordata > Actinopteri > Tetraodontiformes > Tetraodontidae > Takifugu > Takifugu rubripes. The sequence continues at coordinate 28,881,886 of NC_042285.1, read as the reverse complement.
GTTGGTTGGTGATGCTGCTGAGATCAGCAGTTGGTTCAATGTGAGGCTCCTTAATGACAACGGAGCTGAAAGTGCCCTGAGGTTCGCTGATTCCAGCATCATTCTTGGCCCTGACCCTAAAGTCATACTCTCTATTCTCAATAAGACCTTCCACCAGCATCTTGAGGGACTTGGTCTCTCCAGCCACCATCCACTGATCACTGCCTTTAGCTCGGTACTCAACGATATAACCCCTGATACGACTACCGCCATCATGCTCGGGCTTCAACCACACCAGGGAGGCTGTGGAGTTAGAGGTATCAACCACATCCAGCCTTTTGGGTGGCGCAGGTTCTTCTGTGGCAACGATAGGCTCCGTCATCTCATACGGTTCTCCCTGGCCAAACTGGTTAACAGCAATGACCCTGAACAAGTACGGCACGCCAATATCCAGGCCAGTGACCCGGAGGATTTGGCGGGAACATTTGGTGCTGACCTCCGTCCAGGCCAGCCGGCTGGCCTCACGCTTGTCCACAACATAGTGATGGATTCGAGCTCCGCCGTCGTTGGTTGGGGCGTCCCAGGTCATGGTCAAGGCTCCTCGGGTCACGTCTTTGAATGCGACTGGACCTGGAGGTCCAGGAGTATCCAGTACTTTGACAGTGAACGTGAGGGATTTCCGCCCACTGTTGTTCTCCAGGGAAAGTGTGTATTTTCCGGCCTCGTACCTAGTACAGCCCTCAATGGTCAGAGTAGAAGATGAGTTTGTGGTGCTGACATCGGCCATAATAGGCAGTTCTCCATCAACCCGAGACCAGGTAGCAAGAGGGGTTGGTTTGCCACGGAAAGCCACCTGGAGGGTGACAGTACCGCCGTTCTTCACAGTGTGAGTCTGCTTGAAATTAGCATCGAGCTCAATTTCAGGCGACGTGAGTCTGTCCAAAGCTTGAACGGGGTTGGGCATCACGGACGCTTCACCTTCCCCAGACCCATTCACTGCACTGACCCTGAACTTGTAGAGCTCCCCAGGAACCAGGCCCTTGGCAGTGTACTTAGTGTGGATGCAGATCTGGCTGTTGACTCTATGCCACTCCTCCAGACTGGCTTTACACATGTCAATATTGTACCCGATGATTTCCATGCCACCATCAAAGACTGGCTTGGTCCATTCCAGGGTGACTGAAGACTTGGTGGAGTCAATGACCTGGCCAGCAAAATCAAAGACATTAGAACCTTTCTTAGGTAAGGTCTAAAGAGTTAGATTGTCCAAGGTGTCGCTGTCATCCTACCTTTATTACTGTCGGGGCACTGGGAGCACTGGTTGGTTCTCTACATTTAAAGAGTCTGGACGTACTGCTGGCTGGGCCCACTCCAGCTCCATTTTCAGCCATGACCCGGAACTCATACTCGTTACCCTCAGTGAGGTTGGTGACGCGATGTCTGAGCTCAGTAATGGATCTCTTGGAGGAAACCTTCACCCAACGCAGACTCTTCTTCTCTCTCCTCTCCAAGATGTAGTGTTTGATCTCATTGCCGCCATCTGACCTTGGCCGAGTCCAGCACAGGGTGATGCTGTTGCCAGTCACATGGGTGGCGTCTGGTGTTCCAGGAGCATCAGGCACCGCTGTTGAGGAGAGATTTAGTTGTAACAGTTTTAGGCATGATGTTAGGTTACGTCATGTGTCACACAGTACTTTAGTTACTTACTGTACTGCATCTTGGCAATGATGGGATCAGAGTCCAGAGGTTTCCCCACTCCGAACTTGTTCACAGCAGAGATTCTGAACTGGTACTCGTTGCCCTTGATAAGGTTGATTGCATTGTAGGAGCAGGCTTCGCACTTAGATGTGACCAATGCCCAGGAGATCCTGGACGTCTCCCTCTTTTCCACCACATAGTGGGTAATAGCAGAGCAGCCATCGTTTTCTGGTGGGTTCCACCACACCGTGCACTTCTCAGCTGTAATACCAGTAAAGCGGATTGGCCCCTCAACAGGTCCCGGGGTGTCTGTAAAGAAGCAAATTAGTTGAGAGAATGTTTTTTTCTTGATGACTGCTGCTCTTGGGGGACTTTGGGAGTGGACAACCTCTTGAAACCTCTGACAGATCTAGCAGGCATAAACATGTTTAGGGATAGAAACGGCCGATTCCTGCCCCAATGAAGATGTTCTTGGATTTGGGCCTGTTAGAACGGGGAGACTTTAAGGGAGGTTACATTCAACGATGTTGGGGAAAAGACCTGTGAGAGGTACAACGTGCCGAGGAGAAGCCAGAAGCCACCCAGAAGACTTTGATGTACGTGCTTGTTAAATTTTTAGTTTTTCCAGAGATTTCCCCTGCTGCCTTTAATATGGGAGCCAACGGGAGTCTGGAGCTGACCTGTCAGAAGCTCCTTTTACGGAGCGCTGATTCATTTAATGTGAGATGTTTGTGAGGTGGCAGAGGTTCGTAGCTACCGAAGGACGTGTTTCCTGACCTGCACGTTTTCCGACCTTCTGAGGCAGAGTTATGATGATTTGTTCGGCCAAGTTTTAAATAGTTCTTTTAAGCCGGGACCCTAGGTCACGTGGTCCCAGGCTCTGGCCTCCCCCATGCACACCAATGTTAAATGAGAGGTGGGAGGGAAACCCCTCCAACAAAAGCCTGCCCCGGGGGCACCTTTAGACACAGGAGCTTTCACAGGAGCGTGAATCTTTGGCTACATTCTAATGTTTGGATGGTGTTTCTAGGTGAAGGTATGGCAGAGCTGGGGCCCCTCTAACAAGGGTCAAAAAGCATGACCTTTTCCAGGCCTCTCCCATAGGACAACATGGGGTTTTGGGGAGCCACACAGCTCAGACCCCCCCCTTAAAAGAAAAGTCATAGTCACTGATCAGACATGTTTTAGTGCAGTGCTGCTATCACAGATGGTGCGGGAGGAGATACGCATAATGTAAAAAATGCCACCTTTAGGGGGGTCTGGGATTTTGGGGTGATCGTAGTCACCAAGATGTTGAGACTCCACCTTCTCCTTATGACACCATGTATTTGGGTGCATGTTTCATTGGTGGGGGGCCTACGTTGCCCAGTAGGGCCAGCTAGGTTGTAACTAGGTCCCCTTGCAGAGGCACAGAGTTGTTAAAAACATGGGTATCACCAACCTTGTACTCGGACATTGACATCAGCTTTCTTGGAACCGGAGCTGTTCTTAGCCTCTACTGTGTAGAGGCCACGGTGGTTCCGATCAGCATCACGAATAAAGAGACTGCTGGTTCCGATGTCCGTGGAGATCTCAATATCGATCATGATTCTTTTGTCGATCTCCTTGCCGTCTTTGTACCATACGACCTGGGGAACGGGTCGGCCTGTGATGCTGCAGCTGAGTTTAACGTTCTCGCCTGCCCTCAGCGTCAGCAGCTGGTCTGGAGACCACTCAATCTCAGGAGAAACTGGAGATCAGACAGGAATGAAGACTCAATGACTCCAAAGGAGATTTATCATATACCAGAGATGGGATGGATGTAATAAGAGAAGGGTCAAGCTGAAAGACATACTGCTCTCATCCTTGGTCATGATGTATCCCGATGAGTTAGAAGGTGGACTAACAGTGCCGACAGCATTCCTGGCTATCACTCTGAACTCAAATCTGTCTCCAGGAGACAGAGCAGTCACAGTGTACTGGGTCTCGCTGACGTCTGTGAAGTTGCACCGCAGCCATTTGCCTCTGCCTTGCCGCCTCTCCACACTGTAACCCACAATTCTGCTGCTACCATCTCTCTTAGGGACGTCCCACTGCAAGGTGACCGAGTCTCGAGTCACATCGATGCAGACAGGAGTACCGGGTGGATCTAGGACAGAAGAAAGCTTTGTGTTGCTTGGAGTTCAGAAGCCAAATAGTCAGTAGACAACCAAAGCAAAGACAAACATATCTAGGGAGGAACTTACCAACAGGGGAGATGGCCAGTGCATGTTTGCTCTGTTCACTAACAGAGCTGAGTCCAGCATTGTTCTCAGCATACACTCTGAAGGAATATTCCAGACCTTCGATGAGACCCATGATCCTATACTCTCTGTTGGAAATGGTGGTGGAGTTCACCTTCTGCCACATCAGGCTGTTTCTGTCCTTCTTTTCAACATGATAGCCCATAATGGGAGACCCACCATCGAAGCCTGGGGCCTCCCATCTGATGGTCATGCCATCACTGGTGACGTTGTAGGCCACAGGCTTTCCTGGAGGGCCAGGAGGTTTGTACTGGTGCTGGGCAATGACATCTGAAGAAGTAAGTGGGTTGCTGACTCCATATTTGTTCTCTGCACGCACCCTGAACTGGTACTGAGTCCCCTTGACTAGATTTGGAATCTTAAATGTGGTCCTTATTACGCTGGAACAAACCATCTTCCAGTTGGCTTGAGAGGTCTCCCGTTTCTCAACACTGTAGCAGGTGATCTCACCACCTCCATCTTCCTTTGGTTCATTCCAGGAGATGATGATACTCTGGGCTTTGATCTCATCAAAGTGGATGGGCCCAACGGGCACCGACGGAGGTCCCAGAGTGATCACATTAATATCAAAGTAGTTCTTGATGATTCTGTTGTCCAGAACCAACGTGTACTGGCCAGCATGTTCCTTCTTGGCTCCTCTGACTGTGACAGCAGTCTTGTTGTCAGTGGTCCTGAAGCGAATCTTTTCACTCTCTTTTAGAGGCAAGTTGTCTTTGAGCCAGCTGATCGCAGGTCTTGGTTTCCCTTTGAAGGGTAGTTCAATGTGGATATTCTGACCAATGCGAACAGCCAGCTCCCCGTTAGCGTAGTCGCTGAGGTTAGCGTCAGGTGGAATGATAAAGTCTTGAACTGTAATCGGGCCGACCTGGGAGAAGTCGCTTTTGCCCTTCTCATTCTTGGCAAACACTCTGAACTCCACAAGGTCGTGTTCCTTAAGTCCCGTCACCTCACAGCTGCAGCGCTTGCAGGTCGCAGCCAAAGACCAGTTCACCTCATCATGGGCTTTCTTCTCAATGATGTAGTCGGTGATGTGGCTGCCACCATTGTGGTCCGGTCTGGTCCACTGCAGGGTGACAGAACCTTTTGTAGAGTCCAGCATCACTAAATCCTTGACAGGTCCTGGGGTTTCTGTGGCTCTGACGGGCTCCGAGGACTCGCAGGGGTCACCCACACCATGCTCATTTTCAGCAGAGACGCGGAAAAAGTAAGCGACATCCATGTCCAGGCCTGAGATCTTGTAGGACGTGTTGGCACATTCAGCCGTGATCACTTGGTAGGCCTTCATCGTAGAGGCCTTCTTCTCAACAATGTAATTTGTAACGGGGCAGCCACCGTCAATGACAGGAGCCTCCCAACTCAGCGTCAGCTGACCTCTGGTCACATTCTTGACCATCAGGTTCTGACAGGCCGACGGACTGTCCAGAACTTTCAGGGAAACTGTGATGATCTTGGGTTCTCCTACACCATTTTCAATTTCCAGCAGGTACTTTCCACAGTCGTTGCGGGTAACCGTGGGGATGAGGAGCGTGGTGGCTCGTTCCGTGCTCGTAATGGTGTAGCGATTGTCACCAGCCATGTTGCGGTCCTCCCGCCGCCAGGTGACGTTGGGGGCAGGGCGTCCCTTAAGAGGAATAAAGATGTCCACATCGCGCCCAGCCCTGGCGGTGTACTGTGTTGTCATCTGAACATCCAGATCCAAATCAGCCTCCTCTGTTGGAGAAAGGCAGGAAATGTGACAGCGTTATTTTCATGACCACATCACTGTGCCAGTAAACTCAAACCAATGACATCATCATTCTGTGTTAACACTTTGAGGGCTCTTTCTGTACAAACCTAAGATGTCTTTGGCTTGCACGGGTTGGTACATTTTGATGTCTTCTCCTTTGCCTTTGCAGTTGACTGCAGACACTCTGAAGAAATAGTACGTTCCAGGTTTCAAGTGAGACACCACGTATTCACAGGTCTTGACCTGAGGGTTGATGGTGATCCACTCTCTGTCCTCTGCGTTCATCTGGTCCAACACATAATGTGTGACTTCACTGCCACCATCATAGATGGGCTTCTCCCAGCCCAGAGTGATGGAGCTCTTTGTGGAGTCAACCACACGGAGTTTTGATGGTTCCCCAGGCAGATCTAGAAAAGACGTAAGGGTGTACAGGTTTGCAGAAGTTCCAAGACATAACGCCGAATTCTCAAAGGAAAGAAATGTGTTTATCTCTTGTGTCTGCCTGGACACATGTGGTGTGGGTGTACCTATAGGGTCGTAGGCCCTGTACAGCTCTGAGGCCTCAGAGTAGTTCCCTGCTCCAGCTTTGTTGACAGCACAGACTCGGAACTGGTATTCATTGTTCTCCACCAGGCTGCTGACTTTTTGCCGAGTGTCTCTGATCGTGCCTTTAACGACCTGCATAAAGGAACATGAAAAAGAATCCAGCCTTCAGTCTGGTGCCAGAGCCAATTAACCAAGGAAAATTGCTGCTCAAACAAACCTTAAACCACTGCAGACTTTTCTTTTCCCTCTTCTCGAGGTAGTAGCCATCAATGTCACTGCCTCCATCCAAAGCTGGTCTTTCCCAGATCACCGTCATCGTGGACTTTGTGATCATGGTCACTTTCGGCTTGGAGGGCTCGCTGGGAGGAACTGCACAAAACCATTACCAGTAAAAAAAGGATTATATTATCAATTTATGTTAACTACATAAAGGAAACTGTTCTCTTTACACATTGAATTGCAAAACCAATAAAATAGACGGGATGAGTAAAAATGTGTTTCAGTCAGTCCTTACCAAAAGCATTCTTGGCAATTATGGGCTGCGACTCCAGCGGGGCTCCAACGCCGTACTTGTTGACTCCCCGGACTCTGAAGATGTACTCATTGCCTTGGATGAGCCTGGGCACATTAACGATGCAGTCGACCAGCTTCTCTGACACAATTGACCACATGACGCGGCTGGTTTCCCTTTTCTCCACGATGTAGTGGGTCACCATCGCACCCCCCTCATCAGCGGGAGGCGACCACATGATGGTGATGTTGTCTGCTGTCACCTTCTTGAACTGAATCTCTCCATCAGGTGGGCCTGGCTTGTCTAAACAAGGAAGGAAATATTTACGTATGTCAGGGTCTAAATGACATTCACACACGTCCTTTTTAAAATATTACCTTGAATAAGTAATTTGACCATGGCACAGGCAGATCCAAGGGAGTTCTTCACTTTCACCTCATAGGCTCCGGAATTAAGACGAGAAGTGTCCCTCAAAAACAAACTGGTGGACTCAAAGGTGTGTTTGAAAGACAGCTGAGCTGAGGGTTTGAGCTCTCTGCCGTCCTTGAACCACTCGATGGTGGGAGCTGGTTTGGCCGTGATGTTGAACTTGAGCTCGACGTCTGACTCGGCCCTGTACTTGACCTCACTCAGATACTCCTGGGGTGTTTCGATCTCGGGGGCACCTGACAAACCAACAGGAGCCTCAGCTTGACAGATTTGAAAATGTGCTAAACAAAGTACAGATACTCAGGATAAAGGAGAAGAACAAAAGCAAGAGTCTCCTACCATAAGTGTCCACACAGGTGACTGGTCCGGCGGCCATGGAGGGGTTGCTCACTGAACCGACAGCATTTTTGGCCATCACTCTGAACTCATACGTCTCATCTTGGTTGAGGCCGGTCACAGAGTAACGGGTGTCAGTGACATTGGTGAGGGTGGCCTTGAACCATCTGGAACTACTGCCCTCCTTCTTCTCAATGATGTAGCCAGTGATTGGGGAGCCTCCATCATAGTTAGGCTTTTCCCAAAATAGGCTAACAGTGTTTTTGGTGACGTCAGTAATGCGCAGATTCAGAGGGGGTTCTGCAACAACAGGATATGGCAAACACGGATTTAGGAATGTGGATTTTGAAAGTTGTGACTAAAAAGCTGATGTTGGTATGAAACTCACCGCAGGCGTCGATAGCCAAGACTGCATCAGAGACCTTGCTGAATCCACTGACGCCTGCAGCATTCTCTGCTGCCACCTTGAACTCATAGATGAGTCCAGCACTGATGTTGGTGACCTTGAAATGTGTCGCACGGATGACCGTTTTGTTTACTCTCTGCCAAAGGATGCTGTTCTTATCTTTCATCTGGAGATGATAGCCAAACACATGGCTGCCGCCATCGGACTTGGGCTCCTTCCAGGCCACCGTTATACACTCCCTGGTGACAGCAGTGATCTCTGGAGTTGATGGAGCTTCAGGAACAGCTGTTAAAGGAATTTCATCACTGTCAACAAAAAAAGCCCTGAAATTAATTTATGACAGATACTGAAAAAAAGGAGCCCTTACTGTACGGAAGACTGACGGAGACGGGTGGTGAATCAATGTGCTCGCTGATGCCATACTTGTTCTCAGCCTTGATTCTGAACTGGTACTCAAAGCCAGTGGTCAGTTTCATGATCTTCATGGTACAGCGGGCCACCGCGGACGAGACATCCATCCAGTTAGCTGTTGTTGTTTCTCTCTTCTGGATGATGTAGTTTGTTATGGGGCTGCCACCATCATAAGCTGGAGGGAGCCACTTCAAGCTCACACTGTCCTCTGTCACATCAAACAGCTCCACGGGGCCTTGAGGCGCACTGGGCCGGTCCAGAACCACGATGTTAACAAAGGTTTTGGTGGTTCCGCTGGAGTTTGAAGCAGTGATGTCGTAGCGCCCTGTATCTCCAGCAACGCTTTCACGTAGAGTGATCTTGATGCTGTCGGGGGTGACGTCAGCATTGAACCTCATGGTTGATTTTAGCTGTACGTTATCCTTGGACAAGCTAACTTTAGGCAAAGGTCGTCCCGATAACGGGATTTCACACTTGAGGGTGGAGCCAGCTCTGACATAAACTGTGTTATGTGGGAAGTTCTTCATGTTGATCTCAGGACATTCTAAGATGAGAAGGTAAATACGGGAGTTAGTTAGATATCGGTGGTATCATTTAGTTTAGGGTTAGGGTTATCGGTGATATCACAGTGACTTACCAAACTGGTCTTTGACAACCACAGGGTTGACCATTTCTTTAGTGTCACTAAATCCAGCGTGGTTTTCTGCTCTGACTCTGAAGAAGTACTCTGCATTCTCCCTCAGACCCGAAACTGTGAAGTGGGTGAATTTAGTGGTGCCACAATTGACCCACTTCTCTTGGCCTTTCTCCAGAGCTTCCACCAAATATCCAGTAATTCTGCTGCCTCCATCATGCTCCGGTTTGGCCCAGGCCAGCGTCACGCTCTCCTTGGTCACGTCAGTCACGCCCAACTTTGGTGGTGGACTTGGTTTTTCTGGAAAAGCACAGAAACTTTTACAGTTTTGTCATTTGTTGGGAGAAAATTTGCTTTTTAGGTAGAAAGTGAAGTACCTGTGATCTTGGTCCCCTCTTTAGTCTCAGCAGGAAGACCAGTTCCATACTCATTCTCGCCTGTCACTCTGAAGTAGTAGACTCCACCTTCTTGCAGGTTGGTCACTTTATATGTTAGTCTGTGGCACGTGTCGGTCAACCTGGTCCAACCTTTCTTGCTGGCTTCTCGAATATCAACAAGGTAGTTCTTGACGGCTCCGCCTCCCTCGTTGTCCGGAGTGTCCCATGTTACTGTGGCAGAAGACTTGGTCACGTCCTTGACCTCGACTCGTGCAGGAGCCCCAGGAGAGTCCAGAACTCTAACGTTGAGTGCCACGGAGGTGGTTCCAGCTACATTAGACAAAGTGACTGTGTATTTGCCAGAATCATCGCGATTGGCTTTCTCTAAGCTAATAGAGGTGAACGTGTCTGTGGTGTCAATGACAGCACGGACCCTCAGATCAACGTCAGGCTTGCTCCATGCAACAGTTGGGACCGGTTTACCCCGGAAAGGTACCGTCATTGTAAAGGAGCTACCATCTTTCACAATGAGAGTTTTCCTCATTTCATTACTTATCTCAAAAACTGGCTCCTCCTCTCTTTCTTTGGCAATCTGTTTATCTGACTCAGGACTTGGCTCACTGACGCCTATTTTATTAATGGATTTGACCACAAATACATACTCAGCACCAGCTGTCAGTTTAACCACTGTAAACTCTGTGTTCTTGGTATTTTGCACGGCAACAATCCATTCATCATCCAAGGTCTGTCTGTATTCCACTCTGTAGCCAGTCACAGGAGCACCACCATCAAACAGTGGCTTATTCCAAGACAAAGTCACCGTGGTCTTTGTAGAGTCAATAATTTTAGGCTTAGCGGGAGGTGAAGGCAGGAACTGTGGATCTTCAGCCTTGGTAAGTGGACATGGAACACTTGGTGCACTGAGGCCAGCAGAGTTCTCAGCGAACACTCTGTACTCGTACTCGCATCCCTCACGCAGATTAGAAGCTTTGACTCTGAGGTCATAAACAGGTTTCTTGTTGACGCGGCACCAGCGAAGCCCGGTCTTTTCTCGCTTTTCAATTACATAACCTGAGATACTACTGCCGCCATCAGACACTGGCCTTTCCCAGCAGATGGTCATCGCCTCACTGGTAACTGCAGTGACCTCGACACCGGTGGGAGGTGCAGGCACGGTGAAAGGATCCATGGCCTGTGTTGCTTCACTTTCCAGTGGCTCGCCATCTCCATATTTGTTGACACCCCTGACTCTGAATATGTACTCGTTTCCTTTCAGCAGCTTGGTGACTTTACACGTGGTTGCCTTCATGTCCCCATAGACAAGAGTCCAAGCAAGGCGACTGGTCTCACGCTTTTCCACAATATAATGCATTATTTCGGCACCGCCATTCTCTTGGGGAGGTCCCCAGGCCACTGTGCATTTCTCTGCAGTGAGGCCAGTCACAGACAATGGACCTGAGGGAGGTCCAGGTCTGTCCAGAACCTTGCAGTTGACAGCAACAGACCGGGTTCCCGCAACATTATGCAGCGTCAGGACATACTGGCCAGAGTCTCTCCTTATAGCATCTCTGACAATCAGTGTAGTGTTGAAGCTGCTAGATGTGATTTCACATCTAGCCTTGGCCTCAATCTCTTTCCCATCCTTAGACCATGACACAAGAGGCAGAGGGCGACCTGTGATTTCAGCATCAAGTCTTATCAAGTCTCCGGCCTTAATGACAACCAGCTGTCTCAGCTTATCTTCCAGAATAATTGTGGGTGGGTCAACATCATCCTTTACTGTGACAGGGCCGGTGCTTTCACAGGGGGCGCTCAAAAGCTCCGCGGAATTCTTGGCAATAACATGAAAGTCATATTGGACATCTTCTGTGAGGCCAGTAACGTCAAAGTAGGTATCCTGCAGGTTGGTGAAGTTACATTTCAGCCAACGGCCGTTGGGGAGTTCTTTTCGCTCCACAATGAATCCTGTAATCTTCACGCCACCATCGTACTGTGGTTTATCCCAGAAGAGGGACACAGAGGTCCTGGTGATGTTGGTCACTCTAAGATTACACGGGGGTTCGCAGGCGTCCCTGGCCGCCACAGCATCACTGGCCTTGGTGCACGGCCCAATACCAGCTATGTTTTCAGCATAGACTCTAAACTGATATAGTAGTCCTTCTTCAGTGCCCGTCATCTTAAATTGGTTCTCAGTCAGTAGGCCTCTGTTAACCTTGTGCCACAAGATGCTGTTTTGTTCCTTGCATTCAATGTGATAACCAGTAACTGGGCTTCCGCCATCATCAGCAGGTCTGTTCCACAGCACAAGCATGCCGTACTTGCTGGCATGAGCAACGTTTAGAGCAGTTGGAGGGCCAGGAGGCTCAAAAGGATACTGAGCAACAACAGGAACAGAGTCTACTGCACTACTTTTGCCATAACGGTTCTCAGATGCAATACGAAATTGGTACTCCGTTCCCTGAGTGAGACGGCCGACTTTGATTGATGTCCTGGCTACTGTGGCTGAGACGATCTGCCATGTAGTTGTAGTAGTGTCTCTTTTCTCCACCACATAATTGTTGATCTGACATCCACCGTCATAGGTTGGAGGATCCCAAGAGAGACAGATGAAGTCTGCACTGACCTCGTCTATTTTAATGTTGCTGGGTGGACCAGGTTTATCCAAGATTATAACAGAGATAACAGCTGATTTGGTGCCAACTGAGTTAGTCAGTACAACTTCATACTTTCCTATGTCATCCTTGGTTGCATCTTTTATGACAATTTTGGAAGAGGACTTTGATGTAAGAACATTAACTCTAGTTGTCTGCTTAAGTATCTGGCCATCCTTTTTCCAGGATACCTCAGGCTGTGGTCTGCCTTTAAATGGAACATCAATCTTCAAGTCATCTCCTGCTTTCACACTGTATGTGTCAAACAACAGGTTGATGGTGGGCTCCACTGTGATGTCCTTCACTACCACAGGTGACATCAAAGGCTTGGCATCACTCTTGCCCTTATCATTGACAGCAATCACCCTGAAGGCATATTCCTCTCCAGTGGTAAGACCATCAACTGTGGCTTCCAATGCTTTGACTTCACAGCATACAGCCCATTTGTCATCTCCTTTGGGCTGCATCTCCACAATATAGTTTGTAATTTTGCTACCACCATCATTTTCAGGTTTCTCCCAGGAAAGCGTAACGGTGTGACGTGTCACATCAACAAGCGAGACCTTACCTGGTGGCAGTGGAGGCTCAGAGACCTTGACCTGATCCGTGGAAGCAGGCAGACCAACGCCAAGCTCGTTTACAGCCAACACACGGAAGTAATAGCGTTCCCCTTGCTGTAGGTCAGAAATGATATAAGAGTTCCTCACACAGTTGGTGCAAATACTGGTGAAGGCCATCCTCTTCTGCTCTCTCTTCTCCACAATGTAGTGTGATATTTTAGCTCCGCCATCAATGAGAGGAGGTTCCCAGCAGAGGGAAACAGAATTTTGCTTTATATCCTTGACCTCCAAGTTGGTCGGAGCGCTAGGGGAATCTAGAACTCTGACATTGACAAAAGCTGATTTAGAGCCACTGAGGTTTTCAAGGGTAACCACATATTTGCCAGTGTCAAATCTATCAACATTATCAATCACAAGCATTGTGAAAGAGCTCGTAACTTCAATTTGGGCACGCTCGTTCAGCGCGCCATCAGCCTTGGACCACTTGACCTCTGGCTCAGGTTTTCCTCTGATTGTCACAAACAGGCGTAAAGTGGCAGAGGCACGAACGTTAACGATCTTCCTTAGATCAGCATCCAGTTCAATTTCAGGGGCTTCCAGCTTTTCTGCAGCAATAACAGAGCCTGGTAGGTCCACGTGTTCCCCAAGACCTTCAGAGTTAACAGCACAGATCCTAAAGTTATACTCTGCATTCTCTTTCAGCTTCCTTACGGTGTAATGAGTAGCCTGGACACCAGTGGGTGGGGTACAAGTGAGCCACTCATCATCTGCTGTCTCCTTCCTCTCAACAATATATCCACTAATGTTTGCACCACCATCATATATGGGCCTTGACCAGGACAATGAGACAGTCGTGCTTGAGTGGTCAGTGACTTTTGGGTTATTTGGAGGTCCTGGTGGATAAACAGCATCACAGGCCTTAATATATTCTGATGGTGCACTGGATTTTCCAATGCCTGCAGCATTTTCTGCAGAAACCTTGAATTCATAAGAGTGACCCTCTGTGAGACCAGTGACCCTAAATCTCAGGTCACTGAGCCTCTTCTTGTTGCACTTAGTCCATCTAACACCATCCTTATCACGTTTCTCAAGAACATATCCTTCGATGTCAGCCCCTCCATTATCCTCTGGTCTCTCCCAGGTAAGAACTATGGAGTCTCTAGTGATAGCACCAGCCTCTGGCGTTGAGGGAGCACTTGGGGTAGTGAAGGGATTGCGAGCAATAACAGGTTCAGACTCCAAGGGCTCGCCAACTCCATATTTATTGACCGCAGTCACCCTAAAAATGTACTCATTGCCAGGTAGAAGTTTTGTAATTTTGTAACTAATGGCTTGGATCTTGGGCTCCACCATGGTCCATGATAAACGACTCGTCTCTCTCTTCTCAATGATGTAGTGAGAGATGCTGGCTCCACCGTCATGGGAGGGGTGGTTCCAGTGTAGATAGCATTTCTCAGCTGTGACACCTTTAACCTCTAGAGGGCCATCTGGAGGTCCAGGCCTATCAAGAACTTTAACAGTAACTGGGACCATTTTGACTCCACCCACATTTACCAGTTTAAGGGAAAAGTGGCCCCCATCCACTCTGATGCAGTCCTTGACTGTCAGAATTGTATGTGTCATTGTAGTCTTAACCTCCATTCTTGGTGTGGCTTTGTCAACTTCCTTTCCATCCTTTAACCAAATGACTTCTGGGAGAGGCTTGCCAGTGTAGTCCGCATCGATGACAAAAGTCTCACCAGCACGAACAACAGTAAGGTCCTTAAATTTAGAATCCATGGTGGCTTCTGGAGCCTCAATTTCATCTTTAGCCGTAATTTGTCCAGTGCTCTCCGAAGGACGGCTAGAAATGCCAGCAGCATTGCGGGCAATGACTCGGAACTCATAAACACAGTCCTCAGTTAGGCCGGTGATTGTAAACTGAGTATCAATAATGTTGGTAAAGCTTGCCTTCATCCAGCGGGTGTCTGGGTGCTTCTTCCTTTCAATGACATAGCCAGTAATTGCACTACCTCCATCATACTGAGGCCTAGTCCACCGGAGTGTCACGTGGTTTCTGGTGATTTCAATAGCCTCAGGTGTACCTGGTGGGTCACATGGATCCCTGGCTACTGCGCTCTCAGAGACTTTGCTAGCTTCACTGAGTCCAGCCATGTTTTCAGCATAAACTCTGAATTCGTACTCAATACCTTCTTCAAGCTCTGTAGTCTTAAAATGGCAATCTGGGATTAAAAGATTATTAAGTTTTGTCCATAACAGGCTGTTTTTCTCTTTCCTCTCAATGTGATATCCCAGAATGGCGCTGCCACCATTATTGATGGGAGCCTTCCATTCAACCACCATGGTGTCTTTAGTTGCGGCAGCAATAACTGGTGTTCCTGGTGCAACAGGCTCAGTGAATGGATACTGAGCGACAACAGCTGGAGAGACAATAGTTGGACTCTTTCCATAACGGTTCTCAGCAGCCACTCTGAACTGATACTCAATTCCAGTCTTTAGCTTCGAGACTTTGATGGTTGTCCTAGCAATAGTGGCAGATACAATTTGCCAAGCAGTGGTCGTCGTGTCTCTCTTCTCCACAATGTAATTGTTGATCTGACAGCCACCAGTGTACGCTGGTGGTTCCCAGGATAGAGTAACATAATTAGAACTAACTTCCTCGATCTTCACCGGTCCAGTGGGTGGGCCAGGCTTATCAAGAATGATAACAGTAATCTCTTCCGTGACGGCACCAACACTGTTTGTAGCTGTAATGGCGTATTTACCAGAGTCATCCTTATTTGCATCCTTAATACAAAGCTTAGTAGATGATTGTGTAGTAGATACATTCAATCTGGTTGTTTCTTTGAGCGGCTGTCCATCTTTCTTCCATTCAACCTTTGGAGCAGGGCATCCAATCACTGGAATATCAATTTTCAGATTTTCACCATTTTGTACACTGTAAGTACTGAATGGCAGCTTGAACGTAGGCTTGATCGTTGTGTCTTTGGCAGTGACGGGAGCAGCAAGAGACCTTGGGTCACTCTTTCCTTTCTCATTGAACGCTGACACTCTAAACATGTACTCGCGCCCTGCACTGAGACCTGTGATCGTGCCCTCACAAGTCTTGGTTGTGGTCGCTACTGTCCACTCCTCTGAGCCGGCAGGCTGCATTTCAATGTAGTATCCAATAATCCGGCTTCCTCCATCATAGTCTGGCTTTTCCCAAGAGAGCGAAACGGTGGTTTTAGTCACATTAGTTAGAGTGACCTTACCTACTGGCAGAGGAGGTTCAGAGGTCTTAACTGAATCTTCTGTCTCGGCTGCCTCTCCAACACCAAACTCATTTTCTGCTAAGACTCTGAAATAATACAGAGTACCTTCATTGAGGCCAGTGATTCTATAGCTCGTCTTTGTACATTTGTTGTCTACATTAGAGTAAACCTTTCGCGTTGATTCGCGCTTCTCAACCAGATAATTCTTTATTCTTGCACCCCCATCAATCAGAGGTGGCTCCCAGGTCAGAGTGACACTTTCTCTCTTGATGTCTTTCACTGTGAGATTTGCTGGGGCCCCCGGCGTATCCAGAACCTTGACAGAGACGAAGGCTGATTTGGTGCCAGCGCTGTTTTCTAAGTTGAGGACGTATTTTCCTGCATCATACTTGTCACAGATATCAACTGACAGCTGTGAATAATCTTCGCCAGTGTTTATTTGAACTTTACCAGGCAGCTCTCCATCTTCTTTGGCCCAGCTGATCTCAGGAGTTGGGCGTCCTTTGAATGGTATGCAGATTCTCATTGAGCCACCTGCGCGCACAACTATTCCCTTTCTAAGCTCTGAATCAAGAATTACTTCTGGTGGCTCAATTTTGTCTATGGGCTTCACGACTCCTGGGACATCAGTGGGCTCCCCGACACCTAACTTATTGATGGCACAGATGCGCACTTTGTATTCTTGGTGCTCCGTAAGCTTGGTAACAGTAAACTTTGTAGCATTGACGCCACTTGGTGGGGTACATATGACCCACTCCTCCTCGTCAGCTTTGGTGATTTCCACAGCATATCCTTGAATCTCACACCCGCCATCGTATATCGGTCGGTGCCAGGAGAAACTAATGGAGTCCTTTGTTGTGTCCGTCACCTGGGCATTAGTGGGGCAACCAGGTTTGAAGGTGGGGTCACAGGCTTTGAGGTAAGGGGTTTCTGGACTTGGTGAGCCAACGCCTGCTACATTCTCAGCAGATACTCTGAACTCATATTCATGGTCCTCTGTCAGTCCAGTAACTCTAAAGCGCAGGTCTGTGACTCTACGCTTATTACACTTGGTCCATCTGACACCAGCTCTGTCTCTCTTTTCAATAATGTAACCAACAATTTCACTTCCTCCAGTAGTCTCAGGGCGATCCCAACAAACAGTCATAGAGTCCCTGGTAATGTTGGTAATCTCCAGCTCCTGAGGTGGGCCGGGAGGAACAAAGGGATTTCTCATAATAACTGGCATTGATTCAAGGGGTTCGCCATCACCAAATTTGTTGACAGCCATTACTCTGAAGATGTACTCATTGCCCTTTAAAAGTTTGGTAACCTTTAACATGGTAGCGCCACAATCACTGGAGACAACAGTCCAAGCTAGACGGCTTGTTTCTCTCTTTTGAATTATATAATGAGAAACACCAGCACCTCCATCATGCCTTGGTGGCAGCCATGAGAGTGAACACTTCTCCTCTGTGACGTTGCTAACAGTAAGGGGTCCCTCTGAGGGTCCAGGTCGGTCTAGAACCTTCACGCTGAATGGCACAGACTTGGATCCAGCCACATTATTAAGAACCAGTGTGTACTGTCCTCCATCCACTCTAATTGCGTCCTTCACAACAAGTAAGGCCTTGAAATCTGTGTTTTTGATTTCTGCTCTGGCTGAATTTTCTACCTCCACATCTCCCTTAAACCACTGGGCAGTTGGGATGGGTTTTCCTTCAACAGAGGCCTCCAGGCTGAACGTCTCTCCAGCCTTAACGACAAGCGTTTGGTTGTACATGGCTTGTGTTTCATACTTAGGTGGGTCAACTTCATCCTTTGCTGTGATGGATCCAGTGCTCTCAGAGGGCTTGCTCACAGCACCAGCTGCATTCTTTGCAATTATTCTGAAATCATATTTACAGTCCTCAATCAATCCAGTAACTGTAAATTCGTAGTCTGTGATGTTTGTGAAACTAGCCTTCATCCATTTTCCTTCAGGTAAGTCGCGTTTTTCCACAACATAGCCAGTAATTAAGCTTCCACCATCATATTGTGGAGGGGTCCACCTTAACTTCACTGAATGCCTGGTGACAATCAAAGCCATAGGACAGCCAGGGGGGTCACATGGGTCCTGCGCAACATAAACTTCTGAAACTTTGCTGCATTTTCCAATACCAACGATATTCTCAGCATAGACCCTGTACTCGTACTCGATGCCTTCTTCAAGAGGAGTTGATTTAAAGCGGCAGTCTTGAATGAGCATCTTATTGATCTTTGTCCAGAGGATACTGTTCTTCTCTTTCCTCTCTAGATGATAGCCCAAGATAGCGCTGCCCCCATCAGAGGGGGGTTTGTGCCACTCCACCACCATGTAGTCTTTAGTGTATGCAGACACAAATGGTGTTCCTGGTGGGCCAGGCTCCTGGAAGGGATACTGTGCCAATAAAGGCTCTGAAACTATTGCATAACTCTTTCCATATCTGTTTTCAGCATAAATTCTAAACTGATACTCAGCACCTGTCTTCAGATTGCCAATTTTAAGTGTAGTTCGAGCCACTGTTGCAGACACAACTGTCCAGTTGGTCGTGGTGGTATCTCTTTTCTCCACAACATAGTTGGAAATTGGACAGCCACCCGTATAAGTAGGAGGCTCCCAACTGAGAGTGATGCTCTCAGCACTGATTTCATCCACCTTGACAGGGCCTGTAGGTGGCCCAGGTTTGTCCAGGATGATCACTTCAATAGTTGCATCTTTGGAACCCAGGGCATTGGAGATGTTGATATTGTACATACCTCCATCTTCTCTGGTGGCATCTTTTATAGTTAAAGTGGTTTGATGTGCTGAGTCGGTGACATTGACTCTTGTGGTTTGCTTAAGCACAGCTGCATCTTTAGTCCATGTGATGGTTGGTTTGGGATGACCAGCAATTGGGACCTCTACTTTGAGGTCATAACCAACTTGGACACTGTATGTGCTCACTTTTGGTCTAACAGAAGGCTGAATCACAAGGTCCTTCGCTACGACTGACTGGGCCAGTTGTCTGGGATCACTTTTGCCCTTGTCATTTACGGCAGCAACTCTGAACTGGTATTCCTCTCCCTTGAGCAGATTTGGGATCACTGTCTCGAGTGCCTTCACAGCAGCACACACTGTCCAAGCCTCACTGTCCTTGGGTGCGACTTCAACTTCGTAGTGACTGATTCTGCTGCCACCATCGTGGACAGGCTTCTCCCAGGCCAGACTTACAGTGGTATTACTAACATCCACAACAGTGACTTTACCAGGGGGTTGTGGCTTCTCCGATATTTTAATGGGCTCTACGGTTTTAGCTGGGAGGCCGACACCATATTCATTTTCAGCCAAGACTCTGAAGAAGAAAATTCCACCCTCTGGGAGAGGCTCAACTTTCCATGACATTCTGTTGCAAGTGGTAACAGGAGAGTACACTTTCCTGGTGCTTTCGCGTTTCTCAACAATGTAATGCTTAATCTTTGAGCCGCCGTCAAGATGTGGCGGTTCCCAGGTAAGAGTGACAGAATTCTTGGTAATCTCTTTGACTGTGAAGTTACTTGGGGGACTCGGCGAATCCAGAACCCTGACACTGATGAATGCCGCCTTGGTTCCACTTGCATTTTCTGCAGTTAGTGTATACTTTCCACTGTCGTATCTGTCAACATTCTCGATGACAAGCGAAGCGTAGCTGCCCGTAATGTCGATTTGGGCAGTCTCCTTAATCTCACCTTCAGCCTTGCCCCACTTGATCTCAGGTGCTGGGCGACCTCTTACAGGAACAAACAGCCTTAAAGTGCTTGCTGCTCTAATGTTTATCATCTTTCTCATATCGGCATCCAGCTCAAAATCAGGAGCCTCAAGCTTTTCCTCTGCAAGAATTTTTCCTGGAACATCAGCATGTTCTCCAACACCAACTTTGTTGATGGCACACACTCTGAACTGGTATTCGTGCTTCTCCAATAGTTTTGTCACTGTAAATTTCGTATTTGTGACTCCACTGGGAGGAGTACATGTAAACCACTCCTCTGAGGCCCCATCACAGGCCTCAACGATGTAACCCTGAATCTCACAGCCACCATCATAGATAGGTTTGCCCCATATAAGGGTAACAGTTGACCTAGATTTGTCCAGTACCTTTGGATTGTTTGGTGGGCCTGCTTTGAAGATAGGATCCAGTGCTTTGTAGTAAACTGTTGGTTCACAAGGTTTGCCAACACCTGCAGCATTCTCAGCAGCAACTCTGAACTCATAACTGTGGTTTTCTAGAAGCCCCGATATTCTGAATCGCAGCTCACTCACTGTCCGCTTGTTGCACCGAGTCCATCTGACTCCATCTTTGTCACGCTTTTCTACAATGTACCCCTGAATGGGGTTGCCACCATCATTAACTGGTCTTTCCCAGGTCAGTACCATTGAATCTTTGGTGATTGTGGAGACTTCCACATCTCTTGGTGGGTGAGGAGTGACGAATGGATTTCTAGCAATCATGGGTTCAGACTCCAGAGGCTCACCGGTTCCATATTTATTTACTGGAATTACTCTGAAAATGTACTCATTACCAGGAAGAAGTTTTGTGATCTTTAGGTTTAGTGTCTGAACCTTTGGTTCGACTACAGTCCACACAAGACGACTGGTCTCTCTTCTCTCAACACTGTAATGGGAAACATCGCTACCTCCATCTTGTAAAGGTGGTTTCCAGGAAATTGAGCACTTTTCATTACTCACCCCATAAATTTTAATTGGCCCCTCGGGTGGGCCTGGTCTATCCAGGACTTTGACATTAATGGTGACGGATTTCTCTCCCCCGACATTCTTTACTAGCAAAGTGTACTGACCTCCATCAACACGGATAGCTTCCTTAACAACTATACAAGCCACAAAGTCTGTGTTTTTAATCTCGAGACGAGCTGCCTCAGTAATCTCTTGGCCCTCCTTTAGCCAGTGTACTGAGGGAAGAGGCTTACCACAAATAGCAGCTTCAAGTGTAAAGGTCTCTCCAGCATTTACCACCACTGCCTGGGAGTACTTAGCTTCCAAGTCTATGGTAGGTGGCTCCACCTCATCCTTGGCAGTGATGGAGCCGGTAGAGTCAGAGGGCTGGCTGGATACACCTGCCGCATTCCTGGCGATGACACGGAACTCATAAATTTGATCTTCAATAAGTCCTGTGACATCAAATTCAGTTTTAAGGACGTTTGTGAAGCTCGCTTTCATCCAGCGACCATTTCCTTCCCTTTTCTCAACTGTATAGCCTGTGATCTTGATGCCACCGTCATATTCAGGTTTGCTCCATCTCAGTGTCACTTTGTTCCTCGTCACAATGACAGCCTCCGGTTTTCCAGGCCTTTCACAAGGATCTCTGGCCACCTGGATTTCACTGACTTTGCTGGCTTTGCTGAGGCCAACAATGTTCTCAGCATAAACCCTGAATTCATATTCAATACCCTCCTCTAAGCCAACAGCTTTAAATCTGGTATCTGGGATGAGTTGTTTGTTCTGTTTCACCCACAGAATGCTATTTCTTTCTTTGAGCTCCAAGTGGTAGCCCAAAATCTTGCTTCCACCGTCACTGCTTGGTTTTTCCCACACAACAACCATGGTCTCCTTGGTGGCAGATTGCACCACAACAGAATGTGGCGAGGTGGGGACTTCATATGGATACTGAGCAACGACAGTTTCAGACAGCAAGAGCGAGGACTTGCCATATCTGTTCTCTGCAGCAATCCTAAACTGATATTCCAATCCGGTCTTTAGCCGGGCTGCCTTGATAGTGGTTCTGGCCACAGTGGCTGAAACAATTTGCCAGTTAGTGGTGGACGTGTCCCTTTTCTCAACAATGTAGTTGTTGATTGCACAGCCACCGTCATACTCCGGAGGGTTCCAAGACATGACCACACTATCAGCAGTGACCTCCTCCAGCTTGACTGGACCAGTTGGAGGACCAGGCTTATCTAAAACAACTACGCTGATGTCTGTAGATGCCTCTCCAGCAGTGTTTGTCAGTTTGATAGTGTACGTGCCAACATCATCTCTACAAGCCTCTCTTATAACCAGGAGAAGGTTTTTGTCCGTGGCTTCAGCATTAACTCTTATAGTCTCCTTGAGAACATTGCCATCTTTAAGCCACGTTGCTGTAGCTTTAGGACAGGCAACATAAGGTACATCTATCTTCAGATCATCTCCTGCCATCACACTGAATGTGCTAAACATCAGCTTGAATGTTGGTGAAATGACCAGGTCTTTAGCAACCACAGGCATACTAAGAGCTCTTGGGTCACTGACGCCCTTTTCATTGCTGGCTGAAATTCTGAACATGTATTCTTCACCCTGCGTAAGGCCTGTTACTTCAACCTCGTTGGATTTAACCACCATCACCTGTGTCCATTTCTCACTGTCTTTCCTCTGCATCTCCACAATATAGCCTGTGATTCTGCTGCCACCATCGTGATCGGGTTTTTCCCAGGTTAGAGTGACACTAGTGCCACTAACTTTGAGAAGAGATACTTTGCCTGGTGGCAGAGGCCTCTCGGATACTTTAATTGGCTCACTGGTCTCAGCAGGGAGCCCAACACCATACTCGTTCTCAGCCAAGATTCTGAACGAGTACATTTTTCCTTCCTCCAGCTCTCCAATTTTCCAGCTACACTTCGGGCAGTTGGCATTGACTGTAGAGTAGGCTTTTCTTATCGACTCTCGCTTTTCCACAATATAGTTACGAACCCTGGAACCACCATCAATTAGCGGGGGGTCCCAAACGAGGGAAACCGAATCTCTTGTGACTTCTTTGATCATCAGATTCTGAGGTGCTCCTGGAGTATCTAAAACCCTGACGTTGACAAAAGCCGACTTGCTTCCTGAGACATTCTCTACAGTCACGATGTATTTACCTCCATCAAATCTGTCAACATTGTCTATCTGAAGAGTAGTAAAGGAGGAAGTGGTTTCTATAGTGGCTCTGTCCAGGGATTCCCCATGCTCTCTTGACCATTTGATTTCAGGTGCTGGTCTGCCTTTGATAGGAACAAAGAGTCTGAGGGTGCTGCAGGCTCTGATGCAGACCACCTTACGCAATTCTGCTCCGAGTTCAATTTCTGGTGGAAGCAGTCTATCCTCGGCTTTGGGAGTCCCCGGCACAGCAGCAGGCTCTCCCACTCCTTCACAATTAGTGGCGCAGATGTTTATTTTGTACTCTTGGTTTTCCTTTAGGTTGGTGATGGTAAAGGAAGTAGCTGTCCATCCTTTCTTCGGGGTATGTACTGTCCACTCATCCTCCTCGGGTAAGCAGGTCTCCACTATGTAACCGGTGATTTCAGAACCACCGTCGTAAACGGGCTTGTTCCACGACAGCGTGATGGAAGATTTGGTAGTGTCCAGCACTCTGGGATTCCCTGGGGGTCCAGGCATAAAGATGGTATCTTCGGCTTTGTAGAACGGACTAGAGGGACTAGGCTGGCTAAGACCAGCGTTGTTTTCAGCAAACACTCTGAATTCATACTCATGTCCTGTCGTGAGACCGGAGGCTTTGAATCGTAAATCCGTTACAGATCTTTTGTTGCACTTCACCCACCGCAAGCCAGTTTTATCCCTTCTCTCAATCACATAAGTATTTATTCTACTGCCTCCGTCGTGTTCGGGGCGCTCCCAGCACACAACCATGGAGTCTTTAGTAATAGTGGTGACTTCAGGCTGCCCTGGTGGATCACTCGGGACATAGGGATTGGCACAGATGACAGGCTCAGACTCCACCGGTTCACCGACACCATATTTGTTAACAGCCATGACTCTAAAGATGTACTCATTGCCCTTCAAAAGCTTTGTGACCTTGAATCTATTGGCCTGGAGGTCTGTAGCTACATTTGTCCATGCTAACCTGCTCGTTTCACGTTTTTGAATGATGAAGTACTCAATCTTAGCGCCACCGTCATGTGTTGGATGCAGCCAGTTAAGAACACATTTCTCAGCAGCGACATCAGTGATGGTAAGAGAGTCTGGGGGTCCAGGTCTGTCAAGTACCTTGACGTTGAATGTGAACTTTGCAAATCCACCAGGATTGCTGGCAGTCAGCGTAAAAGCACCTCCATCCCTCCTCAAGGAATCTTTGCTAACTAGAGCAGTATGGAAGTCTGATGTCTTAATCTCAATCTTGGCTGTATCCTCAAGTTCCTTCCCATCCTTGGTCCACACCAGAGAGGGGAGCGGTCTGCCGGTCACATTGGCCTCTAGCTTGAACACCTCTCCTGCCATGACAACAACACTGCTGCTATATGATGCGTCCACGTCAAGCCTGGGCTCTTCAATGTCATCTCTACAAGTGATGGCCTCTGAGGGCTGTGATGGAGCGCTAGCAGCACCAGCTGAGTTTCTAGCGGTCACACGGAATTCATAAGTTGCATCTTCTATCAGTCCGCTGACTGTATAAATGGTCTCGAGGATGTTGTTAAAATTAGCTTTCAGCCAGCGCCCACTGGGCATCTCTCTCCTCTCTACTGTGTATCCAGTGATGGAGAAGCCACCATCTCCCTCTGGTTTGGTCCATGACAAGGTGACTTCGTGCCTGGTGATATTCAGTGCCACAGGTCTACCTGGTGGGTCGACTGGGTCCAAAGCGTAGACGGGTTCGGAGGGTTTGCTTGGTTTGCTCAAGCCTGCTAAGTTTTCCGCAATAACACGATATTCATAAGCAATTCCATCCACAAGGCCAGTTGATTTAAAGATATTTCCAACCACAAAACCTTTGCTGACCCGCTGCCACATAATGCTGTTTCTCTCTTTTCTGTCCACGTGATATCCCAGGATGATGCTGCCTCCATCCGAGGAAGGTTCATTCCAAGTCACGACCATTGAATCTCTGTTGAAAGACGTGACAAATGGAGTTCCGGGCTGGCTGGGCACATCAAAGGGATAGGCAGCTACCACGGGTTCGGAGACGATGCTCGGGCCAACGCCATACCTGTTTTGGGCCTTAACTCGGAACTGGTATTGGATGCCAGTGGTGAGGCGTGCGGCCTTGAATGTCGTGCGGATGACGGTGGCCGCCAATTCAACCCAGGAAGTACCAGTGGTCTCCCGCATCTCGACAATATAATTATTGATAGGAACACCGCCATCGTTCTCCGGTGCCTCCCAGGAGATCAGGACGTAATCACACGACACTTCTTCCAAATTAACAGGACCAGTGGGAGGGCCTGGGATGTCATGGACAAGGACCGTGATTATTTCGGTCACTGTACCCAACAGGTTCTTCCCAGTCATAGAATATTGGCCCCCGTCACTTCTCCTGATCTCATTAATATTAAGAATAGTCGATGTTTGTGTGGTTTCAGTGTTGATTCTTTGCGTTTCCTTTAGCCCAGCGTCTCCCTTTTTCCAGGAAACAACAGGACGCGGTTTTCCAAGCACTGGAATTTCCACCTTGACCCGGTCCCCGGCCTTGGCAATGACGGTGTTCTGATAGACGCCACGCAAGTCAAAGGAAGGAGCAGACGTCTGCTCCCGGATGACTGCTGGCCTACTCTCGCGTGGGTCGCTCCGACCTGATGCATTGACTGCCATGATGCGGAAGGTGTATTCTGCCCCCTCCGTTAGGTCTGTGACCGTGTACTCCAGACTCTTGATGGTACCCATGTGAACCCACTGGTCGGTGCCCATCTTCTGGGCCTCAATCACATATCCAGAAATCAGACTGCCACCGTCATGCAAAGGCTTTGCCCACGCCAGGCTGGCACTGTCTGCAGTTACATCCGTGACGTACAAGTTCTCCGGTGGACACGGGGCCTGAGATGCTCTGATTGGTTCTGGAGTTTCAGCTGGCTCACCGATGCCAAGGTCGTTCTCGGCAGTGATGCGGAAGTAGTAGTAAGCTCCCTCCTCAAGGTCAGAAAACTTGAACGAACACTTCTGCCACGCGGTGATAATCACCGTGTAGGCCTTTTTGGTGGCTTCTCTCTTTTCAATGATGTAGTTGCGGATCTTAGAACCACCATCAATAATGGGAATTTCCCACTGAAGTGTAACGCTATTCTTGGTAATTTCCCTCGGTTTGAGGTTAACGGGGGGTCCTGGTGTGTCCAGAACTTTAACATTAATGAAACCAGTTTTCTTTCCAGCAACGTTCTCCAGACACAGGTGGTATTTTCCAGCGTCGTATCTGGTGCAGTCGGGAATGACAAGCAAAGTGTACGACTCCGTGGTGTCGATGTGTGCACGTGTTTTCAGGTTGGTATCTGCTTTGCTCCAGGTCACTTCGGGAACAGGGCGACCCTTGATTGAAATGAACAGGCGAATTGAAGCACGGGCCCGAACGACCAGGGTTCTCCTGAGTTCAGCATCCAGCTCAAAATCTGGAGCTGTCTCTTGGTCCACCAGTTCAGTCACCTTTTCCACCTCTGCAGGCTCCCCAACTCCCTCGGAGTTTACAGCAGAGACTCTGAAGTGGTATTTCCCTCCCTTTTGAAGTTTGCAAATGACATATTCTGTAGCTTTGAGTGGGAACTGTGTCTCCGTCTCCCAGTCATCGTGCCCTTCTTTCTTGTATTCAACAATATAACCCTCAACGTTGAGGCCACCATCGTAGTGGGGTCGACCCCAGGCAAAGGTGGCTGTGGTCTTGGTGGTGTCTGAAATTCTGGGGTTAGATGGAGGACCAGGTGGATCTGATAAAGGAGAAAAAAGGAGTCAGTTAAAGTTAGGGAATGATTTAAAAAATACGGTGGAAGTCTTTCTGAATAATGATTACTCCAAACTTTACGTGAGAAGTCTACTTCTACTTACAAACGATGTCCTTTGTCATTACAGGCTGTGACGGCGCACTCGGCTCCCCGAATCCAGCTTTGTTCTCAGCCGTGACTCTGAACTCATACTCCACACCCTCACTGAGGCCTTGCACCTTGAAGCGCAGGTCAGGGATGGTTCTCTTGCTGGCTCGGACCCATCTCATGCCCCGTTTCTCTTTCCTTTCCACACAATATCCTCTGATGTCGCTCCCTCCATCCTGTGCCGGTCTTTTCCATGAAATGGTGACAGCGTTGCGACTGACGTTATCAACGTCCGGGGTAGAAGGTGGACCTGGCGGACCTGATGAAAGGAATCGTGAGACAAAGGTTTGTTTAGAGGACTTGTTTGGGGGGGGGAGTGAATTCATACTGTCCATTGCACTTAAATGATTTGAATTTCTTAATACACAGACAGAAACTTACGGAAGCTGTCAGTCATCTTTACTGGTCCAGACTGGCTGAAGTCTCCGGTGCCATACTGGTTGACAGCGGCCGCTCTGAAGATGTACTCATTGCCCTTGATCAAGCCGCTCGCTACGTGCCTGCAGTCCACGACGTTCTCTGCTAGTTTGGTCCACTGCAAGCGGCTCGTCTCTCTCTTCTCAAGGAGGTAGGACTTAATCGAGCAGCCTCCATCCTCCTCTGGGGGAAGCCAGGTCAACGTGCACTTCTCTGCAGAAATGTTGCTGACTTCAATGGGGCCTGGAGGTCCAGGCACATCCAGGACCTTCACTTTGACATGTTCCTCCTTGATGCCAAAGGGGTTGCTGGCGGTGATGGTGTACTCCCCGGTGTTTTTGCGGCTTGCGTACTTGATGGCTAATGTGGAGGAGGTGGGGGTGGTGGTGATGCTGACGGTGTCGGAGCTCTTCAGCTCACGGCCTCCCTTTGACCAGACAGAGCTCGGAGGAGGCTTGCCTACAATTTTGGAGGCTGAAATCACAATGGTGTCTCCAGCCATAACTCTAACGCCGTCCTTCATTTCTTCATCAATAGTGATTGTTGGGGGCTCTGTGGGGGGGCAAAGACAAGTTTCAGGACCTACAACACATTCAACTAAACCCTTCTTCACAAATCTGCTGAATTTTAACGCTTCACCCACATGTCCTCATTACTTTTTAACCGCTACTACAATAGATTTTTATTGGCATACCATACTCATCCTTGCAGGTCAGAAGCTCGGTTGACTCAGAAGGAACACCTACAGCACCAGCAGAATTCCTCGCCCTGACCCTGAACTGGTACTGAGAACCCTCCTTCAGGTCCGTGACGGTGTAGGCGCAGCCCTGGATGTTGACGTGATTGGCCTTCATCCAGGTCTTGCCACCAGCTTCCATCTTCTCCACCATGTAACCAGTGAGCTTGTGACCACCATCATATTTGGGAGGGGTCCACATCAGAGTAACTGTGTTCCTGGTTACATTAATGACGTCAGGCTTGCCAGGTGGATCTAAAGAGGATCATGAAAACATGTTGAAATAAACAGAAGCTTTAGAACCCTCTCAGTTTTAAAAACATGCCTGTGATCTGCCAACTTACCGATGGGGTCCAGGGCCACCACAGCCTCGGTGACTCTGCTAGCCTTTCCCAGGCCTGCCATGTTCATGGCAAGGACTCTAAACTCGTACTCCAACCCTTCCACCAGGCCAGTGACTCTGCACTCCTTTACCCTCAGAGGGGTCTTGCTCGCTCTTTTCCACATCAAACTGTTTCTTTCTTTAAACTCCACGTGATATCCTGAGAGACCCAAAAAGTCACATCCAGTCAACCAGCCCATGTTTGTTGGATACCGACAACGATGCCAGCGGCTGCATTACCTGTAATCGGGGAGCCCCCGGTGTCCTTTGGATCGTCCCAAGTCAGAATAGCTGATTCATGGCGGATGCTTACAATGTCTGGAGGTGCAGGTGCCCCGGGTACGTCTGGAAGAGACGGACGCGCGAGCGGTTCAGGAGAGAAAGTACCCGTGCAACATCAAAGACCTTTTGGTCGACCTGTTCTAAAACGCCATCATCAAACACAGCTTTCTTCATAGTTCCTGCTCAAATTCTTGGTTAAGGTTTCAGGGGAACTGTGTTTTTGGCTGTACTAGAAATTCATTGCAAGAAATAAAATGTAAATTTGGATTTCCAGTGTCTCGTATCAGTGTACGCGCATCTATGGATCAAAGGTTGTTTCCCGGGCGTTACTCACTGAACGGGTGTTGGGCGATAACTGGGTCCGATCGCAGGTGCTCTCCCACGCCATACTTGTTCTCAGCAAACACTCTGAAGATGTACTCCTTCCCTTCCTGAAGTCGGATCACCCTCATGCTGGTCTTCTGGATCGCAGAGGCGACTGTTGCCCATTTGTTGTCTGTAGTTCTTCTTTTCTCCACAATGTAGTTGGACACCTCAGCACCGCCGTCATCTTTGGGCGGCCCCCATTCCAGGGTGATCCCATCTGCGGTGATCTCATCAAACTGGATGGGTCCGGTACAGATGCCGGGCTTGCCGACCACCTTGAGGCTGAACTTGCAGTCCTTGGAGCCGGCGCTGTTCTTCACGTTGATGGTGTATGTGTCTGCATCTCCTCTCTGGCAGTCTCTGACCAGCAGCGTGGTGATACCCGGAGACGCTTCCACACACATGCGACCGGTGTCTCCCAGCATGGTGTCACCCTTCTTCCAGAGGGCAGTGGGGTGGGGCACACCCGTCACCGGGATATTAATGCGTGTGGTGCTGCCCTCCTTCACAATGTAGCAGTTGTCATGGAGATCACTGAGGTTGCAGTCAGGTAAAACTAAAAGCAAAGAACAGTTCTTGTGAATGGATATTGGCCCCCAGAGGAGCCGACAGGACGGTCGAGTCAGAACGATTTCTCACCAAACTGGTCCTTGGCCACGACTGTGAGCTCAGAGGGCGGCCCCTCCCCAGACTCGTTGAGGGCCTTCACTCTGAACGTGTACTCCTTGCCCTCCGTCAGCTCACTAATGGTGTGTGAGGCCTCCTTGCCCTTGTGGATCTGCCTCCACTTGTCCTCGCCTTCGCTCAGCTCCAGGACATACGCAGTAATGTAGCTTCCTCCGTCACTAATGGGCTTCCTCCAGGAAAGACTGATCGTGCTCTTGGTGGTCTTTAGTGCTTTGAATTCTGTCACTGGCCCAGGTTGCTCTGAAGGAGGAGGGGGCGTTAGAACTATCTCTGCTCTGTAGATAAGGTTTATGGCGTTTTGGTGGCGATTCTTGTTGTTTATAAAAAATCAGGTGTGTAATATATTTCTACTTCACTTAATATCACCTAATTACAAAGTGCCAGTGGCTTTTATTTTTAAAACTAGGTGTGTAGCTGAGTACCTGAAGCTCGGACGCTGCCAGGGGTCTCACAGCCCTCCCCGATGCCGTAGTTGTTCTCCGCCAGCACTCTGAAGCAGTAGGCCTGTCCTGCTTCCAGGTTGGTGATCCGGAATGATGTTTTGGGGCACTCCGCTGACACGCAGGTCCAGGCTTTCCTCTCAGCCAGACGTTTCTCTACGACGTAGCTTTTGACTGGGCTGCCGCCATCTATCAGCGGGGGGTCCCAGGTGATCCAGGCGTAGCTTCTGGTCGTCTCCTTCACAGTCAGGTTTACAGGAGGTCCAGGGGAATCTGCAAGAGATCCAATCCATCATTGAACGCGTCTTAAGTCAGTGAAAGCTTGATCTTAGGCCAAAGCTTCCTTTTCTTACCAAGGACCTTGACAACAATGGTGTAGCTCTTGGAGCCGCTGCTGTTCTCTAGTGTCAGCACATATTTGCCAGCATCATATCTGTTGACCTCCTCAAGCATCAGGAAGGTGTCCCACTCTGATGTATTGATCAACAAGCCCTGCCGTTCCTTCAGGTTGGAGTTCACTTTGGTCCACGTGACCTTTGGGGCGGGGCGGCCCCTCACTGGAACATAGATCCTCATGGTGACTCCAGCACGGAGAACCAAAGCTTTCCTCAAGTCGGCGTCCAACTCAGCTTCAGGAGGGACTGGAAACCGGACAAATATCAGACATTAAATGATTCACTCGTTTAGCACTCATGTTTGCTCAGGTTTCATACATTTGATTCTCAGATCATTCTGTTTGACATCATAACTGATAATAAAGGCTTTTAACGAGCATCAGGGTCCCGAAGGTGATACATGAGCAGCAGTTCCTGCTTTGGCCTTTTGGCCTTTGCTGTTTCTGGCTATTACTGGTATTTAAAGGCACATCTATATTTTCTACATCTGAGCCGTTTTACTCTCTGGTTACGTGGCTAAATATCATGGCCAGGAGGCTTTCTGGGACCAGCCATTGGGAGAAGATGAACCTGGGCTCATTTTCTATCATGCACCCTGGTCAACATGAAGACCTTCAGCTAAAGGCTTACGCAGGATGTCTTTAGGCGTGTGGTTCCCAGGGACGTCACTGGGCTCACTGAAGCCGATTTTGTTGAGTGCCAAGACTCTGAACTGGTACTCAGTATTGTCCATCAAGCTCGTCACCAGAAATTTGGTGGCCTGGAGTTTCTTTGGGACGTTGCACTTGGTCCAGTCTTCTGCTTCGGCTCGCTTGCATTCCACCAGGTAGCCAATGATCTCGCAGCCGCCATCGTACGCTGGCTTGGTCCAGCTAAGGCTAATGGAGGACTTGGTGGAGTCCACGACTTTAGGGAAGGCAGGTGGCCCGGGAGGATCTGCAGAATTTATGCAGCGATGATTATAAAGTGCAACATAAGATGGAGCGGTTGTGCGAGGCTTGGCCAATAACGGCATGCTTACAGACGGGGTCGACAGCCAGCGCAGCACTGGACGCGTCGCTGGGTTTGCCCAGACCAGCCTTGTTGATGGCAATGACTCTGAACTCGTACTCAGAGCCCTCGGTCAGCTGAGATGCTTTTAGTGTCCTGTCGATGACGGGCCGGCGGTTCACTTTGGCCCAGGTCAGCTCAGTGGCCTCCCGTTTCTCCAACATGTATCCCAGGATGGGGGCTCTGCCATCGTTAGCTGGGGCCTTCCAGCTCACCGTCATGGAGTCCTTTGTGATGTTTGTGATGACGGGAGGTTCACAAGGTCCGGGAACATCTGGAACAAGAAATCAGCCATCTTGTTTAGAATAGAGAACAGCTACGACTGATTAATCAGGAACTGATATTTTAAAGCCAAAGACTAAAGAATGTCGATTCATCGGGTGAAATGAAACATCCGAGCTGGTCCGGCGGCCCTGCACCCACCGTAGGGGTTCTTGACTGTGACGGGCTCGGTCATGACCGGGTCGCCCACGCCGTACTGGTTCTCAGCGCTGACTCTGAACTGATACTCGTGTCCTTCGATGAGTTTCTCCACGGAGCAGTCAGTGATGTGACCGTGAATGTTGGAGGTGACCAGCGCCCAGTTGGCCCTGCTCGTCTCTCGCTTCTCTATGATGTAGTTGGTGATCTCCGAGCCACCATCTGCCAGCGGCGGCTCCCATCGCAGTTTCACACGGTCAGAAAACACCTTGGTGGTTTTCACCGAGGCCGGAGGTCCGGGTTTGTCTGCAGGGAAAATGGTGGATGAGTAATAACGGGGTAAAAAGGTGACCAGAAGAAAATATACTTCATCCTTGATGTTCACATGACAAATGATGCATAATTCTATCTATAAAACCAGTAAATGAATGAAAGGAGAACTTACCAAGCACCTTGACCTTGATGGTGGCGTACTTGCTGCCATTGATGTTCTCAGCCGTGATGGTGTAATCTCCAGACTCCTTCCTGGTGACAGAGTAGAGCTCGAGCAGGTGGACGTGCTTCTTCTGGGCCATCTTCATTCCTTCAGCGAGCAACAGAGGGACGCCGTCTCTCTTCCAGCTCACTTTAGGGAGAGGCTTGCCAAACACCTCAGCATCCAGGAACACGTTTTCACCAGCTTTCACTACAATCAGGTTCTTCATGTTGATGCCGAGCTCCACACGAGGAGGAACTGGACAAGGTGGAGATGAGAAGAGAGAAATCCAGGACTCAATATCAAGAAATGATGGTGCGAAAGACTGTGGAGCATGTGGGGCGTACCATTCTCTGCAATGACGGGGATCGGGTCCGACAGCTCGGAGGCAACGCTGGTGTTGACGGCCGTCTTGGCAATGACTCTAAACTGGTACTGCTGGCCCTCCTCCAGGCCGTGGACCACATAGTTCTCCGTCTGTATGTCCATGCAGTTGGCGTTGCAGCGTGTCCACTTCTCCTCTGGCAGTTTGGTGTATTCCATGTAGTAGCCAATCAGCTTGCTGCCACCGTCGTGCTTGGGACGACTCCAGACCAGCGAGACCGAGTTCTTTGTGACGTCCATAGGTTCCGGTTTACCTGGTGGGTCTGAACGGAAACAGAGATATTTAACACTTGGCCTTGCTCCCAGCCTGCTTCTGTGGCCATGTTCTGTGGTGCTGGAGGTAAACTGAAGGAGCTCATCTCACCAACAGCGGTTCGAGCAGTGATGAAGTCGGTCTGTTTGCACGGTTTGCCCTGCCCTGCCTGGTTGAGTGCTGACACCCTGAAGGTGTACTCCAGACCCTCCATCAGGCCGGAGCAGGTGTACTGTGTGGCTTTGACTACAGACTCATTGGCCCGAACCCACAGGAGACTGTTCCTCTCCTTCTTCTCAATACAGTATCCAGTGATGGGGGATCCACCATCACTGGTTGGACGCTCCCATGACAGAATAACAAAGTCCTTGTTGATCTTATTGATCTGGAGGTTCAGAGGCTCGCTGGGAGGATCTTTGGTGGAACAAACAAAAGAGTAGATCAATAACTGGCAGGTTAACCTGGCTCGCTGAAACACAGTGGGTGCTCCCGCGGAAGCGTTGTGGTCAGAAATGGAGGCAGAACTGTGGCCCAAACTCACCAAATGGATATCTGGCTATGATCCTCTCAGAGTAGATGGGTTCGGAGATGCCAAACCTGTTCTCAGCGCGGACCCTGAAGCCATACTCTTTGCCAGGAATCAGTTTGGTCATTCTGAAGCTCGTTTTGGTGCAGGACGAAGACACGGTGACCCAGTCACCCTGGCTGATGTCACACTTCTCTATGATGTAATTAGTGATGTTGCTGCCACCATCTTCCTGGGGGGAGTTCCAGAGAAGTGTGCAAGCATCAATGTCCTGTTCCGTGACCTCCAGAGGAGCTTCAGGTGGTCCAGGGATGTCTGGTGGAACAACCGTTGGTTAGTGTTTGTTCAGATCTGAAGTAGTCAAGTCCTGTTTATTACAGCTGTTTCGACAAAACTACTGCCACTAATAACAGATGGGATCCACAGAGCGCTCTCCACCCAGGAAACAAGTTTAATCATATAATAAATAGAGTATTAAAAACAGGCAGAAGGTCAGTCAGGCTGACACCCTGTAAAAGGTGAACCCTCACCCATGACAGTGACCCTCAGGATCTGGTTGACCTTCCCGGTGCTGTTCTCAGCTGACAGGCTGTAGTAGCCGCTGTCTTTCCTTGTCACGTGTTTGATGATCAGTGTGCAGGAGGTCAGCGTCTTGACAACAGAAAGGCGGTCAGAGGTCAGCACGTCCTCGCTACCCTGCTTCCACTTGCAAAATGGAGCAGGTTTCCCAGCCACGATGGCCTCGACCACCATCTTGGATCCAGCTCTGACTGTTACAACATCAGGCATGATGATTTTCGGGGCCACTGGAATACAAAAAAAGGTGCAGTTGTTTCATTTTGTCCACCAGCAACTAGTTGGACTCATCAACTAGTTAAACCTATTAACTTGTGCGGGTATACTCACTGAGCCGCTCCTTGATTTCAAACACTCCCTCCGCCTCTCGGGCCAAACCAACTCCTACGGAATTCCTGGCTGCTACTCTGAACCTGTACTTCTTGCCTTCTTTCAGCCCCACCACCACGATGGTCAGGTCTTTGACCACAGAATACGGAGTCCACTTGTCCTCAGGAGCCCCCTCCTCCTGGTAGTCCACCACATAGCCGTTAATCTTGGCTCCTCCATCTCTGAGAGGCTTCAACCAGCCCAGCGTGGCGCTGTTTTTAGTGATCTCCAATACATCCATCTTCTTTGGAGGGTCAGGCTCACCTTAAAGCAGCATACCACACGGGTTAGACGGCGTTAACAAGGGAAAATGTAGCGGCTCAAAGGGAGGGTTTATTAAGAGGGTAGCTCACTGATTGGATCGACAGCCAGGTAGGACTTGGGCGAGTCCTGAGGAACTCCAACGCCGTACTTGTTGCAGGCTGTGACTCTGAAGTAGTACTCAATACCCGGTGTCATGTTGGTCACCTTGAAGCTGGTTTTTTTCAGGTCCTCTATGCACTTTGTCCAAGTCTTCCGGTCCACCTCCCGTTTCTCTACAATGTAGTTGAGGATTGGGCTGCCGCCATCATTTTCTGGTGGTAACCAAGCAAGCTGAGCGGTTGTCTTGGAGATATCCGATGCCTCCAGTCCACCAACAGGGCCGGGAGTATCTGCAGGACATAGAACTGACTGTCAACCTTCCCAACTTTAAATACAGCAGAGGAAATTCCGTATTCCGTGGTGAAAACTTTGTAGATCATCTCTGTTTCTCACCGAGCACTTTCACACGCACAAACACAGCCTTCTCCCCGGCGGAGTTAGACAGATGCAGCGAGTATTGTCCAGAATCCTCTCTCGTGCTCTCCGGGATGACCAGGAAGGACATGGTGTCCACCTGGTCCACGTGACCTCGGCGGATAACGTTGTCCACACCAAGGCGCTTCCAGGTAACTTTAGGGGCCGGCCTCCCTCTGATCACGGCGAAAAGCCGGATGGGGCATCCAGCCCTGACGGCCAGGCCCTTTCTGAGGCTGGCATCCAGGTCGATCTCCGGAGCCTCTGTAGCAGAGAGACACAGAGACATGGGTTTGAGGTCACGTCCAAGGTCTTCTGATTTCATCACAGCCCATGAAACAAGAACTGATGTGATTATTAGAGTTTCTTCAATCTTACCCAGGATCTCTTTGGGGAAGACAGCTTCCTTCAGGTAGGCATGGCGTCCCCAGCCCACCTGGTTTTGGGCGGACACTTTGAATTCATACTCCTGCTTTTCATCGAGCTGGCCGATGGTGAACTCTGTGAGCACCAGTGGGCCACGGGTGTCAATTCTCTTCCAACCCTCCGAAGGCTTCTCAGGGTCACTCTCACTCTTCAGCCTCATGTCCAGGCTGTAGCCAATAATGGGAGCACCACCATCATACACTGGTTTAGACCAGGACAGGGTGATGGAGGTCTTGGTACTGTCACTCACTTTCAGGCCTGCAGGGGGGCCGGGGGGCTCTGCAGGTGTTAACAAGAAAACCCGATATTGAAATACCAAAACACCTGAAATCTTCCAACATTCCAAGGAACATCTACATGAATCCACTGACAATGTAAACTCACCAATAGGATCTTTGGCTGCAATTGGCCTACAGGGCTTGCTGGGCTCTCCTAGACCCACCTCGTTCTCCGCCTTCACCCTAAACTGGTACTCATGATTGGGAATCAGGTTGGTGACTTTCATGCGTCTCTCGGAAATGGGGCTTTTGTTGCACGGCACCCAGCGGACTGCTCTCTTCTCCTTCCTCTCCAGAATGTAGCCTGTGATTGACTTTCCACCGTCATTCTCAGGAGGGGCCCAGACCACCGTCATCTCGTCTTTGTTCACCTACATCACAGAGATGTTGACAG
Source organism: Takifugu rubripes (assembly GCF_901000725.2). Classification (NCBI taxonomy): domain Eukaryota; kingdom Metazoa; phylum Chordata; class Actinopteri; order Tetraodontiformes; family Tetraodontidae; genus Takifugu; species Takifugu rubripes. The sequence goes on along the minus strand of NC_042285.1, from coordinate 28,845,662 downwards.
AAACAGCTCCTCGAATGATGACCTTCTGATGATGACCTTGCAGCTATTTTAGTTGCTAACTCACCTTGGTGACCTCAGGAGCCTCGGGGGGTCCAGGTTTGTTGAACTGAGTTTTGACAGTAACGGGCTTGGTCTCCGTAGCAGGGCCCGTTCCCATCTTGTTTTCAGCCCTTACTCTGAAGATATATTCGTTACTCTCCACCAGGCGCGTGACATTGCAGTAGGGTGTGACCACAGAAGCTGAATATGTTGACCAGACCATCCTCCTGGTCTCACATTTCTCCACAATGTAGCTGTCCACCTCACAACCACCATCATCTTCTGGAGCATCCCACACCACCCTGCACTTGTCCGCTCCAATGCCGGTAAGCCTGAGGTTTCTGACCGCGCCAGGAACATCCAGGACACTAATGTTGGCATAGGCTGTGAAGGTCCCGGCTGAGTTGGTGGCCGTGATGATGTATTTTCCTGTGTCACTGCGCCGGGACTTGGTCAAAAGGAACTTGGAGTAGTCGGTTCCAGTCTCATAGCTGATCCTGGGGTTGTCTCCAACAGCCTTGTCCTTTATCCATTTGACTTCAGGTTGGGGTTTTCCTCTCAAAGCCGCCTCAATTCTAACGGATTCCCCAACTTTTACTGTCAATGTTCCAGCTAGCTTCAGGTCAATGACCGGCTTCTGGATCTCCTCCTTCACCAAAATATCAGAGAGTTTGACCCAAGCACTCTCACCTCCTTCGTTAACAGTCTGCACCCTGCATGAAAAACAAACCAGTTTTAGTTTAGGACTGACGTACATTAGAAAGGTCTACCTCAAGGAACACACACGAGAGGAAAAAAAATCTTTTTAAAACAGAAATACTAGGATTACCTGAAAGTGTAAGTCTGGTTCTCCATGCATTTGTCAGCAAGAAAGAAGGTGTCAGTGAGAAGGCCGGTGTTGAGCTTGTCCCACTGTTCCGCATCTTTGGCTTTGCATTCCAGATTATAGGACAGGTTGGGGCTGCCGCCGTCGTAGTCGGGCTTCCTCCACCTCAGGTACACGTGGTTCTTACCAATGTCGGTCACTCTGAAATTTTCAGGCTCACCTGGCTTCTCAAGGGGATCAATGGCCAACAAAGGAGTTTTGGTTTCCACACAGGGCCCCAGCCCAATCTTATTTTCAGCACAGACCCGGAATAGGTATTCGTGGCCCTCCATCAGCTTGGCCTTGATCTTGCGATTGGTACAATTAGAGGAGATCATGGACCACATTCTAATGCTGGGCTCTCGGCACTCCACAATGTAGTTGGTGATCTCCGATCCACCGTTGTCCTTCGGGGCTTCCCAGTTAATCATGCACGATTCCTTGGTGGCATACGTGGTGTGCAGATTCTGGCAGTGGCTGGGTCGGTCCAGCACGTTAACTGTGATGGTACACGAGGCTTCACCGCCCTCGTTGGAAGCCTTCAGGATGTACTTGCCATGGTCGGCTCTCGTGGCTTCCTTGATCCGAAGGTGCACCACTGGGAGGTTCTGAATGATGGTGACACGTTTGCTGCTCTCCAGAACGGTGTCTTGTTTGGACCAGATCACTTCTGGTTCTGGGCGGGCTTTGATGTAGCCAATGATATTAATGTTGTGTCCAACACGCACAGTGACACGCTCCCGGCAGGTTGCTTCCATCTCAATCTCTGGGGGGATGAGAATGTCCTGAGCCACGACAGACTCTGGGACTTCTCTGGATTCTCCATCTCCAACCATGTTTGAGGCGAAGACTCTGAATCTGTAGGTCACACCTTCTTCGAGACCCTTTACTGTGTAGGCACACAGCTTAATGAAGTCATCCAGGTTCACTTTCTTCCAGTCTTCAGTGTCAGCCTTCTTCATTTCCACACTGTAGCCCAGGATGGGGCTGCCCCCATCTTTGGTGGGCTTGGTCCAAACCAGGTCAACGGTGGTTTTGCTGTAATCCTTAACTTTGGGGTTGACAGGTGGGCCAGGAACAGTGATGGGCCTGCAGGGCTTGCAGGGGTCAGAGATGGGGGAGGGACCACTGTACCCAGCGATGTTCTCAGCAAACACTCTGAACTCATAATTGTTCCCCTCAAACAGACCTAAAACCTTGTACCTCATGTCCTTACAGGGGGTCCTGTTAACACGGATCCATTTGCCTCCCTTGTGGCGGCGTTCAATGATGTATCCTGTGATCTGGCTGCCACCGTCAGACAAGGGCATGGTCCAGCCGAGCAGCACCGCATCCTCTGAGACGTCAGAGGCCTGGGGCTTTCCAGGTGGGCTGGGTGGCATGAAGGAGTGCTCAGCAACGGTGGGCTTGCTCTCCAGAGGAGCACCGATACCCATCTTGTTCTGAGCACGGATGCGGACCACATACTCCACGCCCTTCTGCAGACGTGTGATGTCGAGGTTTGTAGCAAGGCTGCTGGAGCTTACACCTCCCCAGGTCTCCTTTTTGGACTCTCTCTTTTCCACAATGTAGTTGGTAATGGCACTACCTCCGTCGTCTTTTGGAGGACGCCATTCGATCTTCATGGAGTCTGGAGTGACCTCCAGGATGTCGACGGGGCCAATGGGTGCAGCAGGAACGTCCAGCACAGTGACGTTTAAGGCCGCTGTCTTTGTACCGGCTGGGTTGGACACGGTCAGCAGGTACGTGCCACTGTGATTCCTCGTGCACTCATTAATACTCAACACAGTGGAGAAGTTGTCAGTGTCGATCTTGGTGTTGCCCTGGCTGCTAATCTCCTCTCCTTCCATTGACCATTTGGCAGTGGGAATGGGAATTCCTCTCATGATAGCTGGCAGTCTGATGGTGGTGCCGGCCTTTACGATGATGCCTTCAATGAGCTTAACATCCACCTCGACAACAGGGGGCACTATGGAGACACAGAGCTGGTTATTCTCCCCACTCTCTCAACAGTCGCCGGCTGATTCACACTGGAAGTGTCACTCACCCAGTTTCTCCTGGCACAGGATCGGCAAGGTGGTATCAGGTCGGCTGAGGCCGATGGCATTCTCAGCTCTCACTCTAAAGCGATACGTCTTTCCTTCTTCCAGACCAGTCACATGACTTTCTGGAATGCTGACAGTCTTCCATTCATCCCACTCTTTCTCTCCTTCCTCCTGAAACTCCACCAGGAATCCCGTAATCTCACTTCCTCCATTGCGGTCAGGCCAGTTCCAGGCCAGCCAGACCTCAGTCTTATCCACGTCCGTGTGGTGCAGGTCTTTGGGAGGACCAGGGGGGACTGGAGGGACCAGAAAAGAGACATTTAGGTGTCAACGTGTCCTTCGAAGGGAGCGATGCTTCTCCAGGCTCCTCTTAGTTGAGGAAAAAAGAGGAGCATTTGAGGGAAAGGTTCAGGGAAAATGAAAGACACCAAGATTTTGACGCTACTCACACAGCGGATTCATGGCCTTGATGGCCTTCGGGGTCTCAACGTACTCGCTGCGGCCATACTGGTTCTCAGCAGCGACTCGGAAGGAGTACGCCGTTCCCTCCATCAGGTGCTTCAGCATCATGCTGCGCTTCTTGGATGTGGAGCACACAGGGACCCACTGAGTGGATGCAGTATCCTTCTTCTCCACCACAAAGTTAGTGATGCGAGCACCACCGCTGTCCTCCGGGTCCTTCCAGGAGAGGTAGGCTGAGTCACTCCTGACGTCGGACACCCGGAGGTGTTGGATGGGACCAGGTTTGTCTGGAAAAAGGAACCAAAAATCAAAGGGTGTTGAAATAAATGAGCAAATGACTCGTGACTAAATAGCAGGTCTCTACTGCAGATAAAGATGTTTTACCAAGAACAAGAACGGTGCAGGTAGCGGTCTTGGATCCAGCCGGGTTTTCCACTGTCAAGGTGTAGTCTCCACAATCCGCACGAGTACAGAACCTTATCACCAGCTTGCTGTCTGCCTGGGAGGTCTCGATGTCAGCCCTGGGCGGCACCTCAGCATCATTCTTTTTCCACGTGACGGTTGGGAATGGGACTCCTTTGATGGTGGCCATCAGCGTGATGTGGGTGCCGGCCAGGGCCTTCACCTCGCGGGTCATCCCAGCATCCAGCAGCAGTTCTGGGGGCTCTAGAAGACAAAGACATGGGAATGGTTATTAACTTACCGCTTCAGGAGAACCGAGTAGAGGTTTTTAAAGACTCACCGAGTCTGTCCTGCACCCTGATTGGCTCTTTGAGGTAGGTGGGGTCAGATTCCCCTGCAGCGTTCACAGCCATGACCCTGAAGTTGAACAGAGCGTCTTCTTCTAGGTTTATCACCTTAAACTTGGTTTCCTGGCAGGAGTCTGGAGTGTGGTTCACCTGCACACAGATTTGTAGGAAAACGGTTGGTAGGTGAGAAGGTCATCAAAGATGAGGTGAGTTTGGGAGGTAAACTGAACAGTGGACTTCCTGACCTTGGTCCACTCTTCCCCAGCTTTCTGGAACTCCAGCAGGTATCCAAAAATCTTCCCTCGGCCAGTGTCAGTGGGTGGAAGCCACGACAGCGTCACTGACTCTTTGGTGAAGTCGATAACCTTCAGGTTTATCGGTGGACCTGGTTTCACTGTGGGAGAAGCAGCAGAGATTCTTTAGGGAGTCAAATTCCAGCAGAATCCCGCGGCCAGAACCACATACCTATGGGATCTTTAGCAAACACAGGTTTGGATGGCGGACTTGGATCTCCGGCTCCAACCTCATTCTCAGCGCTGACACGGAACTCATACTCGCAACCCTTCAGAAGATCCATGACCCAGTACTCAACCTTGGGATGGATTCTCTCCGTGTTGCAGCGAACCCACCTGGAAGCAGAAAGAGTGGAGGAATGTTGACGTTCACCTCATCATGAAACTGGTTAAAGAGGTTTAACGGAGATGAAGAATGTTCCCAATCATTAAGGGCAGAGATCCAGCTCTGCGTGGGTCCACCGGGCCTCCTGGAGGCTTTTTGAAGACATTTCTCCTCTCATCCCATTGGCTTCATCAGCACAATAATATGAGGGATTCCCAGCAGTTAGAATTGAGAAAGGATGAAAGGCAAAATATCTTCAAGAAGCCACAAGGACGTTCAGATGGCCAGCCTCCTCCCACAGATCCGTGGTGGTTCACCTGTTGGCCATGGTCTCCTTCCTCTCTATGATGTAACCTGTGATGGGTTTCCCTCCATCCGCAGGTGGTTCCCAGCGGATGAGAGCAGAGTCGTGGTAAACCTCCAGCACTGTGGGCTGTTTGGGAGCATCAGGCACCTCTGTGGGGAACACACACATGTCCACAGGTTAGAGCTGGACCAGGACTCCCTGTGCTGGTGGAGTTCTCTGGACCTACTGTAGATGTCTCTGGCTTTAGTTTCACCAGACTCTAGAGGGTCGCTGATGCCATAGAGGTTCTGAGCCATGATTCTGATGATATATTCACGGCCTTCAATCAGCTTTGGCACCTGCAGGGAAAAACCAGCAGCTGTTTAACTGATGTGATGAAACGAGGGTGTTTGTGTTCCAGGTTCTCAGGAGCCCACCTTGCAGGTGGTCCTGGTGCAGGAGGAGGTGACGGGCATCCACAAGTCTCTGTTGGTGTCTCTCTTCTCAATAATGTAGTTGGAGATAGCACAACCACCATCATCTAGAGGGGGGTTCCAGGAGATGACCATAAAGTTCCTGTAGACCTCATCAAAAACCACGGGACCCTGTGGCGGCTGAGGGCGGTCTGATAGGAGGACAGGTTGATCTTTCTGAGTTCTTTATGTTGCTAAACAGGTGGTTACGCAGGTTTTGAGCGGTGCCTCACCAACAACAGTGATGGTGCAGGCTCCTGAGCGAGATCCTGCAGCGTTCTCCACCTTCACCCCGTAGCAGCCGCTGTGTTCCCTCCTGGCTTTGATGATGGTGAGGCTCAGGTGGTGGGCAGTGCTATGAAGGTTGATCTGCTCATCTGCCTTCAGCTCCTCGCTGTTCTTTGTCCAGGTGAGAGCTGGAACTGGCCTGCCACTGAAGCGGCCTGACACGGTGCAGCTGTCGCCCACCTTCACCATCAGCTTTTCACGTATGTCCAGCTCAAGAGTGGGTGGTTCTGGGGGAACATTTGAGAGGTCCGTTATGCAAACCTGCTGCTCAGCAGAAGAACGTTGGAGACTACGAGAGATAGAATGGAACCCGTTGCTCCGGTAGGCCGCGGCCACTCACCGAGGTCATCCTTGCACTGAACGGGCTTGGTGGCGAAGGACGGTTTCCCCTGGCCCACCTGGTTGACGGCCGAGACCCTGAACTCATGACTGGATCCCTCCTTCAGTCCAGCGAGTGTGAACGTTCTGTCCATCAGCTTTGTCTCGCCGCCCACGCGCACAAAGTTGTCCCGGCCGATCATACGGGACTCCAGAACATACTGGGTCACCTCAGCACCACCGTCGTACTTGGGCGGCCTCCAGGCCACAGAGATGGAGTTCTTGGACACCGCAGAGATGACCAGGTCCTCGGGACGCTCCGGAACCGCTACACAAGACATCACATCACAGAGCTCAGTGCTTGGGTTTCTACCCAGAACAACCGTTCCACCGACCCGACTGTGGTGCCGATCTAGGGCTAAACGACACGGAGGTTCTCTCTGACTTACAGATGGGATCTTTGATGAGAACCATCTTGTCCGTTTCAATAAACGGTCCCATCCCAATGATGTTCTCTGCTGCGATCCTGAAGAAGTATCCCTTCCCGTCCAGGAGCCCCTGCACCACTGCGTTGTTCCTGGTCACTGTGTAGGACACCGAGGTCCAGCCCATGCGGTCCGACTCCCTCTTCTCGATGATGTAGTTGGTGATGGCGGAGCCTCCGTTGTCTTCAGGAGAGTACCAGGTGAGTCTGCAGGAGTCGTTGGTGAGGTTCTCACCAGAGAAGGGGAGTCCAACGGGACCAGGGACGTCTGGAGGGAGGGAGGAAAAGGTGAGACGCCTGTCTCACACTCACGGCCTGTCTCACACTCACAGCCTGTCTCACACTCACAGCCTGTCTCACGCTCATGGCCTGTCTCACGCTCATGGCCTGTCTCACGTTCACAGCCTGTCTCACACTCACGGCCTGTCTCACACTCACGGCCTGTCTCACACTCACGGCCTGTCTCACGCTCACGGCCTGTCTCACGTTCACAGCCTGTCTCACACTCACGGCCTGTCTCACGCTCACGGCCTGTCTCACGTTCACAGCCTGTCTCACACTCACGGCCTGTCTCACGCTCATGGCCTGTCTCACGTTCACAGCCTGTCTCACACTCACGGCCTGTCTCACGCTCACGGCCTGTCTCACGTTCACAGCCTGTCTCACACTCACGGCCTGTCTCACGTTCACGGCCTGTCTCACACTCACGGCCTGTCTCACGTTCACAGCCTGTCTCACACTCACGGCCTGTCTCACACTCACGGCCTGTCTCACACTCACGGCCTGTCTCACGCTCACGGCCTGTCTCACGCTCACGGCCTGTTTCACACTCACGGCCTGTCTCACATTCATGGCCTGTCTCACGCTCACGGCCTGTCTCACGCTCACGGCCTGTCTCACACTCACGGCCTGTTTCACACTCACGGCCTGTCTCACATTCACAGCCTGTCTCACATTCACGGCCTGGTTCACACTCACAGCCTGTCTCACACTCACGGCCTGTCTCACACTCACGGCCTGGTTCACACTCACAGCCTGTCTCACACTCATGGCCTGTCTCACGTTCACAGCCTGTCTCACATTCACAGCCTGTCTCACATTCACGGCCTGTCTCACATTCACGGCCTGTCTCACACTCACGGCCTGTCTCATGTTCACGGCCTCTCTCACACTCACGGCCTCTCTCACACTCACGGCCTCTCTCACGCTCACGGCCTGTCTCACGCTCACGGCCTGTCTCACGCTCACGGCCTGTCTCACATTCATGGCCTGTCTCACGCTCACGGCCTGTCTCACATTCACGGCCTGTCTCACACTCATGGCCTGTCTCACATTCACAGCCTGTCTCACATTCACGGCCTGTCTCACATTCACGGCCTGTCTCACACTCACTGCCTGTCTCACACTCACGGCCTGTCTCACACTCCTCACGGCCTGTCTCACACTCACGGCCTGTCTCATGTTCACGGCCTGTCTCACACTCACAGCCTGTCTCACACTCACGGCCTGTCTCACGTTCACAGCCTGTCTCACACTCATGGCCTGTCTCACGTTCACGGCCTGTCTCACATTCACAGCCTGTCTCACGATGCGTCTGGTGGCACCCACTCACCCAGGACCTCAACGATGACGGCCTTCCTTCTCTCCCCACCCTCGTTCTTGGCTATCAGAGTGTAGATTCCTTGGTGCTGCCTCTTGCAGTTCTTGATGACCAGGGAGTTGGAGATGCCTGTGGTCTCAATCTTGGCCTCTTTGGGCACCTCGGCATCATCTCGGCACCAGCTGATCTGTGGGGCAGGTTTACCTGACACATAGGCGATGATGCGAATGGTGGCGCCAGCATGGACCACGATCTTCTCCTTTACTGAAGCATCCAAGTCCATCTCAGGAGGAACTGGAGAAGTTAGGTGTTTATTAAAGTGTGTTCAGCTCAGAGCAATTAATCAATGTTTAGTGAACTCACTTGTTCTGTCCTTGACTTCAATCACTTCTGACACAAGTCCTGGCTCTCCCACGCCAGCGGCGTTCACGGCTCGGACCCTGAAGCGGTACAGCCCACCTGCCTTCAGACCGGCAACCACAAACTTGGTTCCTCTGATTTCTGTGTCCTTTACCTGCAAACCAGTAACAAACTCAGGAACTAAAGTTTAACTCAGGAACTCAAGTTTAACTCAGGAACTCAAGTTTAACTCAGGAACTAAAGTTTAACTCAGGAACTCAAGTTTAACTCAGGAACTCAAGTTTAACTCAGGAACTAAAGTTTAACTCAGGAACTCAAGTTTAACTCAGGAACTCAAGTTTAACTCAGGAACTAAAGTTTAACTCAGGAACTCAAGTTTAACTCAGGAACTAAAGTCCAGCGTCAGACGCAATTTTGGAAATTTAGTGTCTGTGGATCCGTAATTTAAAAAACCTACCAAAAAAACACACTTTTCTTAATAGCATTCACTTTCTTTTTGCAAAATACCACAGAACACTGCTAGTTTTAAATCGTTTACGCTGTGCACATTCATATTAAATGGTGCACATATTATAACTGACATATCCCAACATCCCCTTTTTTTGAGAGCAGCTTTTCTACCTTCTCCCAGCCTTCGTCACTGTCGGCCTCCTTTTCCTCGGTGTCACTGAGCAGCAGCCTCCTCTGAGCTTTCTTCTCCTCCTCCTCCTTGTTCACCTCTCTGAACTCCACCACATATCCTGTAACCTTTGAGCCGCCGTCCAATAAAGGAGGGATCCATTCCAGCTCCACCGACGACCTGGTCCAGTCGATCACTTTGGGAGTAGGAGGCCCAGGAGGCTCTAAACAGGCACATACGAGAATCTGGTTTCTTCACTGAGCCTCTCACAGAAGCAGCTGAATCCTGATTTGATTGGATTTTTAAGCTGTGAGTTGCTGGTATGACTTTCAAAGCGTTCTTACTGATGGGGTCTCTGCACAGAACGGGGTCAGAGGGCACGCTGGGCAGACCACACCCAGCAGCATTCACAGCACTGACTCTGAACTGGTACACAGCACCCTCCAGCAGACCCGTCACATCCCAGTTGTTGCCCAAGGGCAGCGCTCGGATGGGGTCCCGGTTGACACGGGCCCAGCGCTTTGAGGTGGTCTCCTTCTTCTCAATGAAGTAGCCAGTGACGGGGGAGCCGCCATCATATTGGGGTTCCTCCCAGTTGACGGTCATGGACTCCAGACACACCTCAGTTACAGTGGGCTTCTCACACTGACCTGGGACGGCTGCAGGATGATCAAGCATCAATAATCGTCATCAATCAACACAAACACGCCCTTTGGAAGAGATTTTAGGTTTATATCAACTCTAATTTGATTGTTGACAACAGTCTTTTTAACCGCTTTTTCCCTCTCGGGCTCTCGGGGAGGAGGCAGGAGCCCCCTGGAGGAGCCCCCAGGTCATCGCAGGCCCCTATATGAGCACTTGTGTGTTCGGTGCCTTGCTCAAGGGCACCTCAGCAGTGCTCTGGAGGTGTTCTGGCACCTTCCCCGACTACCAGAACACCTCAAAATACAAACTATTTCTCAGACAGAATGAATGTATTTCTTTTCCTGAATGCTGCTTATATGATTATTTATGTGTTGTTATTTAGATGTTCTTTACAAAGCCCTTCATCACATTCATACACATGAAATAATGATGAAGTCTTTTTGCTGTGATCTGAACTTACTGAAGAGGTTCCGAGCCTTCTCGGGCTCACTGAGCAGTGGGGGGCCGACCCCAAACTTGTTCTGGGCCATGATCCTGAACTCATACTCGTGGTTTTCTGTCAGGCGAGTGACTACAAAGGCACACTCCTTAGGGTCATTGGAGACGTGGACCCAAGACTTTCTGTTGTCCTCACGCTTCTCCACAACATAGTTGGTGATCTTGGATCCACCATCCTCTGTGGGTGGATTCCAGGCCAGGCCAATCCTCTCTGCAAAGACCTCAGTGAACTTGACTGGTCCGACGGGGGGGCCAGGTGGTCCTGTAGGGCAGAAACAGCCATGGAGGAGGTGTCACAGGTGCTGAACATCCAAACTCTCTTATTTAACATCTGGTGTTTTGTTCTTCTCACCAAACACGGAGAGCTTGATGTCTTTGGTGACGCTGCCCAAGCTGTTGCTGGCCGTCAGGCTGTAGATGGCGCTGTCCTGCCTGCAGGCCTGCTGCACCAAGAGGGTGCACCTGTCCTGATTCACCAGTTTGTTGATGTGCTGGTCATACTGGATGGTCACCTTCTCCTCAGGCTTGGCCATGCTGGCCTTCTGCCAGGTGAGCGTGGGGAATGGGCAGCCACCAACTTTAGCTACCATGCTAACGTCACAGCCCTCCTCTCCCTCCATGGACTCCCGCAGCTCAATGGTGGGAGCAACTACAGGAAGAGGTCAGTGGTTTGGGAGGGTGGGGACATTTTTAAAAAGGTAAGTTGGCTTTCTGCAACTTACACGTTTGGTCTTTGATGACCAGGGGTCCGGCGGTGGTGGAGGGTCTGCTGGGCCCAGCAGCATTCACAGCTTTAACTCTGAATTCATATTCTCCACCCTGCAAACACACAGCGACGTGAGAACGGGTCTGCACAGAGAGGCGCTCTGTGTAATGGGTGACTAGTGATGGCAGCGTGCAGACAAGAACATGGACTGGCCTCCTTCAGGTCCTCCACCACAAAGGAGAGTTCCTCCACGTCTCTCTTGTTGCACTGCTTCCAGGTCTCCTTCTCCTTTCCGCTGGGGTCCCAGCTCAAGCGTTCTATGATGTAGTGGGTCACCGGAGAGCCGCCGTTGTTTTTGGGACACTCCCAACTCAGCGTGACGGTGTTCTTTGTCACCAAATTGACTTTCAGCTTTGTGGGGGGGTCAGGTGGGTCTGAGGAGGAAGAATAAGACGTTGGGTTTGAGCGGTGGCAGGATATCTCTGAGTTTAGATTTCTTGAATCAATTTGCCCTCACAGATGGGGTCTCTGGCGTGAGCCGGTTCTGTGGTCGTGGTGAAGGGCCCGAACCCAAGTCGGTTCTCCGCTCTGACCCTGAACAGGTAGTCCTGCCCCTCCAGCAGGCCTGGCACAACGTAGGCCTGGCTGGCACAGGCGGCGTTCACCTTTGTCCAGGCTTTGTCAGTGACACATCTCTTCTCAATGAAATAACTCTTGATTCTCTCTCCACCGTCGCTGTCGGGGAGTTTCCAGATCAGCCTCACGGTTGCTCGGGTGATGTCAGTGACTTTAAGGTCCTTTGGAGGTCCAGGAACATCTGCACCAAGACAGAGGTGCAATCAGAAAAACCCAGATCATCACAGAGTCAAATGGCCACAAACGTACCGAGGACGTTGACCCGGACATTGACGTGTTTTTGTCCTGATTTGTTTTTAGCTGTGATGGTGTAGCGTCCAGAGTGCGTCCTCAGACTGACGGGGACTATCACAACCGAGGTGGTATCGGTGGACTCAACCTAAAATCACAGGACAACAGTTAGTCTAGACTGATCTTTGGAGAAGAGACCACCAGAGAGGACACCAAGCTCACCTCTGAGTCCACAGGCAGTGTGTGAAGTTTGTTCTTCTTGTGCGACTTTGCTTTGCCATCAAAGTCCCAGGTGACCTTGGGAGCCGGGCGACCCTTGATGGTGGCAGGGATCCTGATCGGATCCCCAGCTCGGATGCAAAGTAGGTCATCGGCCATCACATCAAGGCAGATGGAAGGAGGAACTGTCCACATGGGAACATCGGCGAAGAGGTAAACCACAAGAAATGCCACCAACAACTGAGGAATGAAGAGAAAGCCAGAATGGAGAGTGGGACGTACGCTGGATGTCTTCAACCAGAACCTCGCCAGTACGTGGGCTGGGGTCAGACTCGCCAACGTCGTTGACGGCAATAATCCTGAAGCGGTGGCGCTTCAGCGCACGGAGGCTGGGCACTGTGAACTCCGTGGTGGGATGGAGGGTGTCGGGGTCATTGACCCGGACCCAGTCAGACTTGCCCTCGTCCTGGATCTGGATGATGTAGCCTTTAATGGGGCTTCCTCCATCCCGCTCAGGAGGCTTCCAGGAAAGTGTGACGCTGTGCTTCGTCTTGTCTGCAATCTCAGGAGCAGCAGGCATGCTTGGAGGAGCTGAAGGAAGGAGCAGAAGCTTCAGTCATTTCACAACGTTTCTGCTATTTGGGTTTGGTGAAGCCCCGTCGACTTACTGAGGGGGTCAACAGCAAAGGCCGAGTCCGAAGGGGAGCTGAACGGTCCGATTCCTGCAGAATTACTGGCGGCAACCCGAAACTCGTACTCTGTTCCTTCAATCAGTCGAGTCACCTGGGAGACAGAGGCGAGGATTCGTAATCATGTGGCTTCATTGGTGCTGGAGCATCGATCCGATGTCATAAAATGATGTAAAAGACTCAAAGCTGACCTGGTACTCCCAGCCTTTTATACCCCTTTTGGTGACCGGCATCTTGTTGACTCTGGCCCAGTAGTCAGTACCTTTCTCCCTCTTCTCCAGCCAATAGCCGATGATCATTGAGCCACCATTCTCTCTGGGGGGTTCCCAGGTTAAAGTCATGGAGGTCTTGCAATAGTCTGTGATCTTTGGCTTTTCTGGTGGGCCAGGAAGGCCAAAGGGGTCCGTGATTTGGACGTCCTCTGTTTCACAAGGGTCAGATTTGCCATAGCGATTCTCAGCTCTGACCCGGAATTTGTAGGTCTCGTTGGTCTCCAGGTTCCACATCTAGAAAGAGAGATGGTGGTTGTATTCCGTCAAGCTTCCCTCATATGTTTCAGAGAGTTTTTGTCTAAACATGATGTACATACCCCATATTTCCTCTCGATGATACTGTTGGTCACCTCCACCCACTGGGGTTTAGGAGATTCCTCTCCCTCTTCCAGGTCCGGTTCCTCTTTCAAGACTTTCATCTTCTCAACAATATAGTTTGTGAGCTCACTTCCACCATTATCCACAGGCGCATCCCAGTGGAGGTAGCAGGACTCGGCCTTGATGTTGGACACGGTCAGGTTGCGAGGCGGTAGCGGGCGGTCTGCAGAAGAACACAGTGCAGTTGGAGCGCAGAAGAGTTTGCTGATGGTTGACCAGGCGTCTGCTCCAACTCACCCAGGACCATGACAGAGATGGTGTGCTTGGCAGAACCCATGTTGTTGGAGGCCGTCACCGTGTAACTGCCACGGTCCCGCCTGTTGGCCGAGGGGATGGACAGCTTGGTCTTGCAGTTCATCCGGCCAGTTGTCTCGGTCTCCATCAACAGGCTCTCGGTGGGTTTCTCAATGATGACATCATCCTTGGACCACTCGATCTTTGGGATGGGGAGACCCAAGACATCAGCTGGGATCTCGATGGAGTCGCCTTTCTTCACAACAATCGAGTCTCCCTTGAAGTGTTTCAGCATGTGAATCTCCGGGGCCACTGAAAGGGACAAAGGAGGATCCGGACAGGTCAGCACTCCAGACAAGAACTGGGCGGAGGCAGCAGAATCCGAGACAATGCTTAGAGAAACACCATAATACCTTCATCATCTTGAATGACCACAGTTAATGGGATGGATGGTTCGCTCTCTCCGATCAGGTTAGCACACTTGATCCTGAACTCGTACATCCAGGCCTCATCCAGGCCCTCCACGGTCATGGTCATGTTGGGGCATATCTCCGTGTTGCATGGCTCAAAAGCCTGCTGGTCCTGCCTCTTCTTCTCAACAAAGTATCCAATGACCGGGCTGCCTCCATCATTGCGAGGTGGTTTCCAGGCAAATGTGATGGAGCTCTTGGTGCGTTCCGTGTAGTGGAATTTCTCGGGGTATGAAGGTGGTCCTGCAGAGGAATGGAAGCAATAATTGGTCTCAGGTGTTTATATTATACATCCCTTATTTCCAGGTCACCAGGCTCACCCTGCGGGTCCACAGCCTTGATGGGTCCCAGCTCCACAGGTGGGCCCATGCCATACTTGTTCTTGGCGATGACCCTGAACATGTAGTCCTGGCCCTCCATGATGCCCACACACTCACACTTGGAGGAGGCCGTTTCCACGGGCTGTCTCCAGGTATGCATCTTGGCATCTCTCCTCTCCACAACAAAGCCAGTCAGATCACTACCGCCATCATCCTCGGGATCGTCCCAGTTCAGGAAAATCATCTTTCGAGTCACAACGACAGGTTTCAGGTCTGTGACCGGCCCGGGGACGTCTAAAGAGGAAAAGTGGGTCATTCGGCCGCGTTCACTTTCAAGTTCCACCATTAGAAGCTGTCATCGCCCTCTGGCCCCGCCCCCTTTGAGCGATACTCACCCACCACCTCCACTCGGGTTGAGGCGCCCTTCGTGCCACTGGGGTTGCAAGCAGAGATGTGATACTTGCCGCAGTCCTTCCTCTGAGCGTTCTTGATGGCAACGATGCTGTTGTTGCCCTCGCTGAGGATCTCCACGTGCTCTTTGTCAGGTTTGCCATCGTTAATGGTCCAGGTGATGGATGGGTAGGGTTTACCTGTGACGGTAGCTGGTACGTGAAGTGTTTCTCCAGCTCTAATGACTACACCATTCTTGACAGACAGATCCAGTTCAACAACTGGGATTTCTGTGGGGGAAACTAGTACCAGTGAGAAAAGGAACAGAAACACACGGTTGAATGAAGGTGTGTATCGGCCGACCTGCAGGATTTCTAACAAACACGGACTCTGTGAATCCTGGCGTTCCCTCTCCAGCAGCGTTACAAGCAATGACTCTAATCTGATACTTGGCTCCCTCACGGACACCATAGACCGTGAAGGCCCGGTTCTTCCAGGGCCGCTCTGTGGACCTGGACCAGTCTTTGGTGCCGGCCATGGCCTACAGAATGCCAGAAAAAAAGAACAGAACTATTTTATTTGCGCAAACAGCCTGCATCCGTTGTGCAGCGTTACGATCTGACCTTGTCCACGTGGTAACCCAGGATCTCTCCTCCACCAGTGTCAGCAGGTGGATCCCACTCCACGTCGATTGAGTGGTCGGTGGTTGCTGCCACCCGAGCCACCGGAGGTCCAGGGGGTACTGGACGAACGAGCACAGATATGAATGGTTAGTGTTTCTTTAGTTACGGATTCACGGCTAAACCTCCTGAAGGGTTAGGGTGTGATCAGGCTACATACAGATGGGAGCCTGGGCGGTCTTGGGGTCCGAGGGGATGCTGAACTTTCCGGGTCCAGCCTGGTTCTCAGCCGCTACCCTGAAAATATAGGTGAGCCCCTCCAGCAGACCTTCGACGTTCACCTGAGTGTCAGGGATGATGTTCCTGAGGAGGTGGACAGGAGGGAACGTTAGAAGCTGCAGACATCTCCATTTCTTCTGTTTGATTAGAAGCAACAGGAGATGTGGCGGTGTCTCCTCACCTGTTGACCCGCGCCCAGTGCGAGCTGTTGATCTCACGCCGCTCTACCCAGTATCCCACAATAGGGCTGCCGTTGTCGTTGGGTTCATTCCAGGTGACCAACATGCTGGTCGCAGTGATATCATCAATCTGGGGCTTGTCAGGAGCCTCAGGAGGTTCTAAGGTGTGACAAAGGAATTTGTTTTGTGCGTTATTTCCAGATTAAATGAGAGTTTTGGTTCAGTCATTGTTTCCAGCCTCAGCTGTTCAGTAGTACTGTACCAAAAGGGTTCTTGGCTATGAGCGGTTTGGAGATGCAGGGTGCACCAGCGCCGTATTTGTTCTCTGCCACAACCCTGAAAATATATTCCTTTCTCTCTATCAGCTTTGGCACGAGGTAGCGACATCCGCGCAGCGTGGAGGTGACAGAGCTCCAGCCAATCTCCAGCTTTGAGTTGTCCTTCTTCTCCAGAGTGTAGTTGAGGATCTCGCTGCCACCGTCGTCCAGAGGAGGATCCCACTTGCAAATAACAGAGTTCTTCCTCACCTCCTCAAACCTGAAGTTGACGGGGGGTCCAGGGGTGTCTGCAGAGACGGAGGGGCCAGATGCATGAGGACAAACCTTTTTCACTGGTAGATCTTTATATCTCACTACAACAGGACGTTAAAAAGAGAAGAAGAAAATGCTCCTCACCAAGTACGTTGACTTCACAGGTCGCAGAGGCGGAGCCGTGGTCGTTCTCCACTTTCACCATGTAAACGCCGTGATCAGGACGCACCGAGTCTTTGATGAGGACGGAGGACACGCCTCTGTGTCTGTTGTTGATGGTCAGGCGCTCATTTATTGTGGGGTAGTCGCTCTCCTCCACCTCTGCCTCTGGTTCAGGAGCCGCCTCTTCCTTCTTCTTTTCTTCCTCTCCTTCCTTCTTCTCTTCCTTTTCCTTGTCTTCTTTCATTTTGTCCTCTCCTTCCTCTTTCTTCTCCTCTTTCTTCTCCACTTTCTTTTTCAGGGGCCTCTCCGGCCTCTTGCGGAGCGCCTCAGGCCGGATCACCTGGTTGTTCCAGTACCATGTGATCTGTGGATAGGGGGATCCAGAGATGTTTGCATCCAAGCAGATCTCATATCCTCGTTTTACGTTGAGACCGGACTGAAGGCTGCCACTCAGGAAAACCTTGGGAGGATCTAAGACACAAAGAAATCAATCAAAAGTGGTAAAAATGAGCAGCTTTCATTCAGCTTATTGGGGATTAATATGATTGTTCCTATAATCTTCCTGGCTTTAGTTGAAAATATAGCTGGAAAAATGGATTGTGGAACAGACTGTTGCTGATT
This sequence comes from Takifugu rubripes, assembly GCF_901000725.2. Taxonomy (NCBI): domain Eukaryota; kingdom Metazoa; phylum Chordata; class Actinopteri; order Tetraodontiformes; family Tetraodontidae; genus Takifugu; species Takifugu rubripes. The sequence continues at coordinate 28,828,377 of NC_042285.1, read as the reverse complement.
AAAATGAGAAGGTGCCCTGCAGGTTTCACCTGTTAGTCCTTCAGAGCCAATAACTGAGCTCCAATATCAGCAGCTGCTGCTACATAGAACGTTTGGTTTGGTGCCTTGCTAATACCAGAACATCCTCCTTACCGACAGCATCCGAGGCCTTGATGAACGGGGTGTTCCGGGAAGGCTCACTGACCCCTGCGGCATTTTCAGCTTTGACTCTGAAAGTGTAGTTCTTGCCCTCCTTCAGCCCCCTGACGGTGTAGGACAGGACGGGAACCAGGAAGTCGTTGCACCTTTCCCATTTGTCATCTCCCTTCTGCTGCATCTCCAGGACGTAGCCCATGATCTTGCAGCCACCATCATACATGGGGGGCTTCCAGGTTAGCGTGGTAGTGCTAGACGTGGGGTTGTGGGTCTCCACATCCACTGGGGGGTCAGGAGCATCTGTGGGAAGCACAACATGTTAGCACGGCTTTGCAAGAACATTACACTATTTCTTCATTATGGAATTATTAATCTGAATAAATCTGAAACTCTGAAGTGGCTTATTAGGGTCATAACGCATTTACGCCTGTGCTTTACGTCATCCACCGTGTGTCCAGAAGACCAGGGTGGAGAAGAACCAGCACAGGCTCACCCTGAGCATCTGTTCCAGCTCAAAAGGATTCAAGCTTTGAAAGGTGCATAAAGGGGAGTAAAATGCTGTTCATCTAATAACCAACCCACACTTTAACTGTGCTGTCCTAGCATAGCTTACGCTTTTGGTCCTCGGCGATGACGGGGTTGCGGAGCTCAACAAACTCTCCACCTCCGATCTTGTTGACAGCCTGGACTCTGAAGTAGTACTCTCCTCCAGGGATGAGGTCCTTCACAGGCCAGCTCACCTTGTTCTCTCCAGACATCATGTTGACGTAGGTCCTTCTGCCGGCCTCACGCCGCTGCACAAACAAACAGCAGCGAGTCACTCTAGTCGCTGATGTGTCTGATGTGTCTGATGTGTCTGCTGCCAGCAAATCATTAGAGAATACAGACCTGCAGGACATAGTGAATAACTGGGCTGCCACCATCATAGTCTGGAGGGTCCCAGGACACTTTGCAAGAGTTCTTTGTGATCTCTGAAGCCAGAATTTCTCTACAGGGACCAGGAAGGCCTGAGAACACAGACGGTTTCAATGAGACGGACCTAGATGGCAACAAGACAACTGTGCATTCGCAGTTCTTTACCAATGACTTTGACATTGATGGTTGCACTGGCAGCTCCCAGTTTGTTCTCCAGAGTCACTTTGTACTGTCCTGCATCAGCATGAAGACTACTGTCCACCTCCAGGTGACAGGACGTGTACTCCTTCCTGTTGGACAGTGGACACGTGTGAGTATGGAGTGAAACATTATCAGGAGCTGATTGAGTACACAGGAAATCAGTGGTCCATGAACGTGCTCAGAACTTTGAGAAAGCACCAGAACATTCGCCACCACTTGACAGAACAGAAAGAACCAAGGGACCTGAAGCTGAGGCGGTCGTCAGCTTTGAGCTCCCTGCCATCTTTGTGCCAGGTGATTCTGGGGGAGGGCACCGCTCTGAAGGGAACTGGGATGTGCAACTTCTCTGTTTCCACAACAACCAGGTCCAGAGTCTGGAAGTCCAGTGTTGGGTTACCTGGGAACAAAGCACGCGCGCGCGCACGCCTGTTGGTGCCAACCTGAAGCGTGGATACTTCAGCAGTCGTGTGAAGTCAAACTAAAATCTCACAGTCAGATTCTTTGGCAAAGACGTTCTCAGAGATGTCGGAGGGCTCGCTGACACCCACAGAGTTGATGGCCCTCACTCTCAGGATGTACTCCTTCTCAGGGACCACGCCATCCTCCACGCGGTACTTCAGCTCCTTCACGGGGCGAGAGTTGACCCTCATCCACTTCTCAGTGCCGGCCTCACACATTTCGATGTGGTAGCCGGCGATGGGGCAGCCGCCGTCCCTCACGGGGGGTTTCCAGGCGATGGACAGGAAGTCCCGACCGGCTCCAGTGACATGGAGCTCAACAGGTGGAGATGGAACACCTGTGGAAACACAAATCAGCAGGATTTGGACTTCTTATCCACTTTAACGTAGTTAATGAGCCTTTCGTGGTCACTCGACAAACCTGTTGGATCTTCAATGGTGAGGATCTCGGTGGGTTCACTGGGATGGCCGACGCCCGCCTCATTCTCAGCACTGACCTGGAACTGAACCTCGGTGCCTTCAATGACGTCCGTCACCCTATATTTGCAGTCTGGGCCTGACGTTTTACCACATTTCACCCAGCGTGTTCCCAGTTTCTCCTTCTTCTCAACAGAATACCTTAAAGAAAGAACCATCACACGTTGCACCCCTGCTGGCTCCAACACCAAAGCTTTAGTGCTAATATGGAGGAACAGTGAGGTGAGAAGAAGGCCACCTCAGAATGGGTCTGCCTCCGTCGTTCTTCGGTGCCTCCCACTGCAGGTCCACGTATCGCTTGGTCACGGCGTTGACAGCAAGAGCGTAGGGCGGTCCAGGAGTGGCTGAACCAAGCAGAACATTTGAGATTCTCCTCTCCTGCCTGGCACCACGCACCCAGGAATGAGACTGATCTTTTACTCACTGAAGGTGTCTTTGGCCAGCACAGAGTCGGTCAGCTCGCAGAAGGGCCCGACCCCCACGGCGTTCTCGGCAGCCACGCGGAACACGTAGAGCGAGCCGTCGTTGAGAGGCGCCACCGTGTACTTCAGGTCCTTCACCGTGGTGTCCACAGCCTGCCAGCCTTTACGCCTGGCGTCACGCTTCTCCACAACATAGTTGGTGATGGCTGAGCCCCCGTCGCGCTCCGGGACCGTCCACTTCAGCTCGGCGCTGCTTCTGCTGATGTTAACCACGTCCAGCCAGCGAGGAGCTGAGGGGGGGTCTGGAGAGACAGACGTTTCTTAATTTCTGTCTCTTTCAGCTCCAGTTTTTTAAGAACGTGCACGTTTCGAGCACTTACTGAGTCTCTCTTTGCAGAGCACGGGGTCGCTGGGCTCGCTGGGCTCACTCTCGCCAGCCACATTAACAGCACGCACCCGGAATGAGTACTCCTGTTTCTCCATCAGGCCCTTCAGGAAGTGCTCCAGCAAGCTGACATTGTCCACTACACGGATCCAGTCCACGGTGCCGCTCTTCAGCATCTCCACCACGTAGCTGTCAATCTTTGCTCCTCCGTCGTGCTCTGGTTTGGTCCACATAAGGAAGCAGGAGGTCTTGGCCACATCCTTGACTGTGGGCTTACCAGGAGGCCATGGAGGATCTGGAAGAGACCACGATGGGGTCAGACGGAATGCTCCAGGTAACACAGAGCTAAACTCGGCATGGTTTTTGTACCAATAGGATCTTTGACAAGGATCAGATCTGTTTCCTTGCTTGGTTTTCCAGTTCCAGCCAGATTCTCAGCCAGGACTCTGAACTTGTACTTCTTTCTGGTGGCTAGACCTTTAACCCTGCGTGAGATTTAAAATGGAGTTACGATGATGACGAGAACAGATTTCCCTCGTCAGACGGTGGATTTACCTGTAGTTGGTGTCTTTGATTGGCAGCTTGTTGCAGCGGATCCACTTGTCATGGTCCGGTTCATATCGCTCCACCCAGTACCCAGTGATGGGACTTCCTCCGTCCTCATCGGGCTCATACCAGGACAGCGACAGAGAGTCTTTGGCGACGTCTGAAGGCTGCAGATTGTAAGGAGCTCCGGGAGAGTCTGAGGACACGCAACAGAAGCTGCATTAGCGTTTGTCTAACGAGATCTGCCAGGTCGTTTCTGCCTGATTTACCAAAGGGGTATCTGGCGATGATGGACGGGTGCTCAGCTGGCGTGCCGACACCAAACTGGTTCTCAGCAAAGACCCTGAATATATATTCCTTGAATTTGACCAGGCCCACGGCCCTGTAAGTGGTCTGCTTGACCGTGGACGACAGCCGGTGCCAGATCTCGCTGTCGGCAGCACGCCGCTCAACGATATAATTGGTTACTCTGGAGCCGCCATCGTCACGGGGAGGGTTCCAGGCCAGGAAGCAGGAGTCGTTGGTGATCTCAGAGATGTCAAAGGCAGCGGGGGGACCCGGCTTATCTGTGTGGGAAAATACATTCGGATACGTGACACAAGTGTCGGGACGGATGCAGGTTGGGTCTCCTCGCTGAGCACGTCCTCACCAAGGATGTTGACGTCCACGGTGGCGGTGGCTCGGCCGCAGCTGTTGGTGGCCTCGATGATGTAGGTGGAGCTGTCGTCCCTCTTGGTCTTTGCAATGGTGACGGTGGAATGTCCCGGTTTAGTGTCCATGGAGATCCTGTCGTCTGGTTTGAGGACCAAGTCGGCTTTTGTCCACTTCACCCGCGGTTCGGGCTTACCCGTCACCTCCGCGGGCAGCTCGATCTTGCTGCCAGCTTTGGCCGTCAGACCTGCCAGCAGTTTGGCGTCCAGCTGAATCTCTGGAGGCTCTACATGCACGAGAAGAAGGTGGAAAACCCTCCGTCAGAAAGGTGCATTCAGAGATACTGTAAAGCAGTTGGCTTTTTTAACCCTTAGAGTTAGCATAGCTTCAACATACCTTTGGGATCAACAGCTTGGATTTCGTCCGTGGCCTTGCAGGGCTGGCTGGCACCGAGTCTGTTCAGGGCTCGGACTCTGTAGGCGTACCACTGACCCTCAATCAGACCAGTCACCTTGAACTTAGTCTCCGGGACCAGGTCCCCGCAGGGCTCCCATTTATCGGTTCCCCTTTGGCAGCGGTCGATGTTGTAGCCTCGGATACTCGAACCTCCGTCATACTTTGGTGGCTCCCAGGTCAGGAAGATGCTGCTGGCTGACTTGTCTCTCCACCTCAGGTTCTCCGGAGGGTCGGGGATTGCTGGTGAATTTAAAAACAAATAGAAAGAAAGCTGACATTTCTATCTATCAATGTGAAAACTGTCAGGTTCTCCAAGCACACATGGTTCTGCTATTATTCCCTAGAATCATAAGAACAATGAAAAGATCAGGAGAGGTTCTGTGTGTGCTGTAACTGACTGGCAGGAGAGGAGACGTTGACGGGCTCGTCCATGTACGCCGGCTCTCCTGCGCCACATTTGTTACAGGCAGAGACTCTGAACACATACTCCTTCCCTTCGATCACGTCTGTGACGGTGAACTCCTGGTCCTGGATACCAGTGACCACCTGGCAGAGAGCAGGAGCATCAAGGTTGGCCCAACAGAACATCAGCGCGCCAAAGTCTGCTTTGGAACACGGATCACACACCTTGACCCAGGTCTTGCGAGACATGTCCCGTTTTTCCACCTGGTAGCCGGTCAGTGGGCTGCCTCCATCGTGCTCTGGAGCTTCCCAGCTTAGGTGAACATGCTGTCGGGTCACTTCCAGAACCTTAAAGTCTTTTGGAGCACTTGGTGCCGCTTCAGGACAGAAACACCAGCGTTTTAATGAACTCGACAATCAAAATCCACAGATGTTCTTTAAAATAATCTTTGCACGGTACCGATGACATTGACGTCAATCTCTCCAGAGACGGAGGTGACGTCGTTCTCCAGCTGCAGCGCGTACGCCCCTTTGTCCGGACGCACGCTCGGCGTGACCACCAGCTCCGTAAACGTGGACCTGGTGGTCAAGCTGACGCGCTCATCTGCCGCGGTCAGCTCCTTCTCTCCAAAGGTCCATTTAGCCACGGGCGTTGGGTATCCAGAGATGGGGACTCTGATGACGAGGGGGGTCGGCACGATAACCTCCAGGCCATCTTTGAAAGCACTCAGGTCAAAGGTCGGGCCAACTGAGGAAGGCAGGAAAAAACGAGAGATGAAGAATGAACGTGGGAGGGTGCAGACAGCCACAACCCCCCCACACACACACACTAACACCCCACACACACTAACCCCCCCCCCCACACACACACTAACCCCCCCACACACACTAACCCCCCCACACACACTAACACCCCACACACACTAACCCCCCCACACACACTAACACCCCACACACACACTAACCCCCCCCCCCACACACACACTAACCCCCCACACACACTAACCCCCCCCCCCCCACACACACACACACTAACCCCCCCCCACACACTAACCCCCCCCACACACACACTAACCCCCCCCACACACACACACACTAACCCCCCCCACACACTAACCCCCCACACACACACACTAACCCCCCCCCCACACACACACAAACACCCCACACACACAAACACCCCACACACTAACCCCCCCCCCCCCACACACACACACACACTAACCCCCCCCCCCCCCCACACACACACACACACTAACCCCCCCCCCACACACACACACACACACACTAACCCCCCCCCCCACACACACACAAACACCCCACACACACACACAAACACCCCACACACACAAACACCCCACACACTAACCCCCCCCACACACACACTAACCCCCCCCACACACACACACTAACACCCCACACACTAACCCCCCCCCCCCACACACACACACACACACTAACCCCCCCCCCCCACACACACACACTAACCCCCCCCACACACACACAAACACCCCCACACACACAAACACCCCACACACTAACCCCCCCCCCCCCCCCCCACACACACACACACACTAACCCCCCCCCACACACACACAAACACCCCACACACACAAACACCCCACACACTAACCCCCCCCCCCCACACACACACACACACTAACCCCCCCCCCCCCCCCCACACACACACACACACACACACACACTAACCCCCCCACAGCCCTCACCGTGCGGGTCGTCAGCCAGAAGGGGCCCAATGATGTTGGTGGGTTTGGAGATGCCAGCAGCATTTTCAGCAAACACTCTGTAGTTATATTTAGTTCCATATTTCAGACCCGACACCTGGAGGACAGATGAAAGCTGATGAGAGAAGCTGAGACGGAATTATTATAATATATTATAATAAACATTATTGTTGAACTCGGTTTTTCAGCAGTTATTAAAAGAATGATTGATACAGCATCAGCATCAGGGCCCAGCATCGGGGCCCAGCATCGGGGCCCAGAATCGGGGCCCAGCATCGGGGCCCAGCACCGGGGCCCAGAATCGGGGCCCAGCACCGGGGCCCAGCACCGGGGCCCAGCACCGGGGCCCAGCATCGGGGCCCAGCACCGGGGCCCAGCATCGGGGCCCAGCATCAGGGGCCCAGCATCAGGGGCCCAGCCTCAGGGCCCAGCCTCAGCTGCATCAGTGGCTGCTCTACCACCTCTACCACCACTCCACAGGTGTGCTAACCGTTGAGGACATGGACCATTGTGCTCTACCTTGTAGAAGAGGTCGGGGCACAGGCGAGCGTTGCAGCGCAGCCACTTGTCCGTTCCATCTTCGCAGCGCTCAATGATGTATCCAGTGATCATGCTGCCACCATTGTTCAGTGGCGTCTCCCAGGTCAGCTGCACAGAGTTCTTGTTCTGGTCCTGCCAGGCCAGGTTCAGAGGGGGGCTGGGAGGTTCTGTGGACGAGCAGCACAATAATGAGTGGAGCGGTGTAAATGAGCAGGAGGGGAAGGGTGAGGCCAACTCACCAATGGGATCCATGATCTTGACGGGCTGTGAGGCAGCGCTAGGTTTGCCAACGCCAGCCTTGTTTTCGGCCCTGACCCTGAAGATGTACTCCTTGTTTTCAATGACATCGTTGATAATGGCGCTGAGCTCATCGGCTTTGGTCACGTGGACGGGCGACCACTTCACTGAGGTCCTGTCACGAAGCTCAACAATGTAGGAAGTGATTGGAGAACCTCCGTCCGACTCAGGACGCTCCCAGGACACGGTGCACCCAAACTTGCTGACATCTCCCACGAGCACGTTCAGAGGTGCATCAGGAACATCTGAAAATATTCCACGTTATTGACCAGCTCCTGGCTCGGGCTGCCACTATTTCCTGTAAGCAACTCAAGAGATGGCGTAAATCCATTGGACAGTGAGGCTCACCAAACTTATTTTTAGGCTGGACAGGTTTGTCCGTCTCCACGTTGGGTCCGTGGCCGACTCTGTTCCTGGCGCAGACTCTGAACAGGTACAGGGAGTCCCTCTGGAGGCCGGTCACGGTGTACTCGGGACTTTCAGCCTGGTCTACGACCAACGTCCAGGTCTTACGTTTCACATCACGTCTCTCCACAACATAGCCGGTCACTTTGCTGCCACCATCATTCTCAGGCTCCTCCCATGTGAGGCTGACCTCGCCATCGCTGGTATCCACCACCTGCAGGTTCTTCACAGGTCCCGGGACGTCTGTGACCAGAAGAGAGTTGTAATGTTGGTTTCAAAAGTGTGAAATGACTTTTTGGTCTGAACGTCTACAGCCTGAGACAGGTGGATCTCACCAATGACGTCCAGGCTGATGTAGGCTTCTCCTTCTCCGTGCTTGTTCTTGATGACCACTTTGTAGCGGCCCTCATCAGACTTGTGGGGGTCCTTCAGCCGGTACTCTGTGCGGTCACCAGATGTGTAGACGTTGTCTTTGGGCAGACTCTGGCTGTCATACAGCCAGTCGGCCTGAGCTGGAGGGTAGGCGCTGTATGGCACAGACATGGTGACGGGCTTCCTGACGTCTGTCACATACTTCTGGTCGGTGGTCTTTATCTGCGGCACAGCTGCAGGGGGGGAACATCACCTCGTAAGGTTACTCATCCAGTTACTCATCCAGAGTCAACTCACTGGTCCAGTCGTCACCTGCTAGCTCCAGCTTAGCCTTGGCATCCTTGTCCTTGGCGATGATCCTGTACTCGCCCTGGTCGCGGGGCCTGATCTCACAGACCTGCAGCCTGTGCACTTTCCCCTCACTCATCATCTGGTGTTTGTCACCTTGAACGACGGGCATGTTACTTCTCAACCATTTCACTTCCACTCTGTCCTTGTTTAGCTCCACCTCAAACAGAACGTCTGAGCCCGGAGGTTCAAACACATCCTGAGGAGGTCTGATGATCTCCACTGGGATTTCTGCAACACATTTCAAACGAGGTCACGTGGACAGAAACACACCTGGCTGACAGCCTGCATGTGGACATAGAGCCGTACCTTCAACAAAGAGCCTGGCTCTGGATCTCTTGTCGTCCACTCCACAGGCATACTCACACTCGTCATCAGGTCGACACTCCTTAATACGCAGGATGCACATCTTTCCATCCCTTTCAAATGTGTATCTGGACAGAGACAAAGAAAATCCCTTCAACCTCAGCTGCTTCGAGCGCTCTGTGCTGACCTCCTTATGGTGAAGCAGAGCAGAGCAGCACATCAGTGGGAGCGTGATGAGGCATACCTTGGTCCTTCTCTGATCTCCCGTCCATTTTTATACCACTTGACATCAGCCTTCTCTTTGGTTAGCTTGCATATAAACTCGGCCTCCTCGAACTCTGTGATGGTCTGGTCCTTGAGGTGCACGGAGAAGTCCGTGGGCGCTTCGCTGATGATGAGCTCTGCAGTGGACTTGCTGTCTCCGGCGATGGCCGTGTACTCGCCCTCGTCTGCCAGCGTGCAGTCTTTGATAGTCAGGATGTGCTTGTCCACGTCCACCCTATAAACGAGGCGTTTGCTAAAGGGGACCTCTTCGCCGGACTTCAGCCATTTCAACGTGGCGTTGGGCCTGTTGACTTTACAAGAAAAGCTGACGGTCTTCTTCTCCTGCGTATCGATGTCCTCGAGAGGAACGATGATCCTCAGACTCTCCTCTGAAGAAGAGTGGGAGAATACATTGATATTATGACACTGCTAACACACGTGCAGGCCCAACGTGCTGCTGCCGCCGCCCACTGACCTTTGACAGTGAGGCTGCAGGAGCTCTGGGCCTGTTCTCCTCTCTGATTGGTCAGACTGATACAAAAGTTGGCTTCATCTCCCTTCTGGGCAGCTCGGATTCTCAAGGAGAAGACGTTGTCCCTCTGGACCATCACATATTTGCTGCTCTCGAACAGGGTCTCCCCGTTCTGCAACCACTTGGCCTTTGCTCCATCTGTGTTCACCTCACAGTTTAGAACCACCTCATCACCCTCAGTGGCCTCTGTGTCCTTCAGTGGCGTGATGATCTTCATTTTTTCTGAATGGAAAAACCAAACATCACAGCCAGTGGTGAAGATTGGAGCACTGACCCAAGAAGGTTTGGCTACATTGCTGTAATGAGCTTTGGTATTTTGCTGGAGCAACGGTGCCACAGCGGTTCCTTTGTTTAAGTGAAGGCTTCTACGGAGGCTCACCTAGCACTCTGAGGTCAGCACTGGCTCTGGTCTCACCGATGGTCACCACAAATCCACCCTCGTCTTTGAGTTCACAGTTCTTGATGACCAGCGTGCGCTTCTTCCCATCACTGACCATCTGGTATTTGTCTCCGGCCTCCAGTTCCTGGTCACCTCTAAACCACTTCACCTCATAGGTTTCCTTAGACACGGTGCAGGTGAAATCTGCCGTCTCGCCCTCAACCACCTCTTGACTGCAGGGCCTGGAGAGGAACTCAGCAGCCAATTCTGAAAAGTGAAACCATTAGAAATGAGATCTTTCTGGGCTTAATTCATCGCTTATTTTGAAAAAGAAAAAGTGTGGAAAAACCTGCGTTCCATACCATTCATTTTCAGATTTCCAGAGGTCTTGATAGCAGGACTCAACCTACAGTTGTACTCTCCAGCGTCAGCCATCTTCAAGCCCTGGATGAGAAGGATCCTCCTTTTCCCATCCACAATATGCTCGTAGCGGCCGCCCTCCGGCAGTTCCTCCTCTCCTTTGAACCACCTCACGTCAGCATCGGGTTTGGAGACCTCGCAGATCAGCTTGACGTTGTCTGTTTCTGTTGCCTCCACGTTGGACAGGTTCTTGGTGAACCTCGCCTCCTCCTCTGTGATGAGAGGTTTAATGGTGAAGCCAAATCACAGGAGAAGAGCGGAGTGAGGCAGCTACAGCCCTTACCGATGACAGTGAGCATGCCAGAAGACTTGGAGGTTTTGGCATCACATTCGTACTCAGCCTCATCGTCAAACACGGACTTGTGGACGATGAGGATGTGTTGGCGGCCTTGGGCAATGATTTCATACTTCTTCCCTTTCCTGATCTCACTGCCGTCTCTGAACCAGCGGACCTGTGGGAGAGGAGACGGCGTGAGCGAGGACGTCTCCAGACGCATGTCAACAACAGAGGTGCTCACCTTCATGTCCTCCCTGGAGACCTCACATTCGAACCTGGCAGACTCCTTCTCTCGGACCTCAACATCATGGAGCGGTTTGGTGAACTCAACGTGTGGAGCTGCACATGGATGGATGCATTAGATGTCAACCGGGTGGTTTGGTCACACTCTGACCGAGGCAGGTATCACTCACGTTCAACACTGAGGAAGCAGGAGGTTTTAAACTCTTCAGCAGCACAAGTGTACGTCCTTGAGTCGTCCAGAGTACAGCCGTGGATGACCAACGCTCTCTTGCAGCCATCGACCACCATCTCGTATTTCTTAGTCTTGCGGATCTCCTGGCCATCTCGGAACCAGACCACCTCTGCGTTGGCTCGGGACACTTCACACTCAAGAGTGGCAGTGGCCTCCTCCTCCACTGTCTGGTCCTCCAGGGGCTTGGTGAACTCTACAGGTGGTTCTGAACACACAAACATCACACATGTCGATCGGGGTCGTTCCTGCTGGAGAAGGTCATCACGTCGTCTTACCGTTGACAATCAGGTTGGCCTCAGTCTGGAAGTCCTTGGCAGTGAGTTTGACTTGGCCAGCTTCATTCAGCTGGACGTCTCGCACTGTCAGGCTGTGGACTTTGTCCTCTGCCTTCAGCACCACCTGCGAGGTGGTGAAGAGAAGGTTAACCTGAAGAAGGGGTTTCACCCCGAGGAACGCCACGTTCTGACTGCACCACCGACTAAACCCAGCAACCCTGCAACACCAGCCGAGAAGACAGCAGCACTGACTGCAGATGTTTGAGATTTGGAGTTTGAAGCTAAAATGAGATATTTGCTTCATTTTATATCCAGTAGTAGGAAGCACAACAGCGTCTCTCTGGTGAAGGGAAGCGCTGCCTTCACGCCAGTGGTGAAGGACTGTGAAGGCCTCGGCTCCACTTCCTGGGTGTGTTTGTGCTGAATCTGACCCTGTGACCCTGACACTGGGCCCGCTCTCTGGCCTTTTCCCCAGAGTCCCTCAGCTATGCTGGGTGACACAGGTGGAAAGAGCAGCCACCGGCTGTGATGCGCCTGCAGCGTCCGAGGATTGTAGCACCATGAAGCGAGACCGGGCCTGTTCCGTGATCCTCATGCACCACAGCATAACGAGCAGGGCTCGGTCAGCTGAGCTCCGACAGCTCAGATAAACGCTGGCAGCTGCTTTCCCACCCGCAACTTAAACTGCGTGACCTTTGACCGGGTGTAGCTGATTTTAACACCTTCCTGCACACAGTCCAACATGCTGATCATCCTTACTCTGATTAGGTTTCTGTTGTTCAGTTAACCATAAAGTTGCCCAATATATGATAGTTACAGTTAATTATGAGGTCAAATTATAAACACAAGCATTAAACCAATCAACACAGATTAAATGAAGGTATTTTACACAATATTTCACTAAAATTAATGTTACAAAATCCAGTGAAAGCTGGAAATGTTTGTTCAGGTGTGAAAGACTGATAAAAGACAGTTCCAGTTTATTAAGATGATTTCCCATCAGTAAATCTTTATGGCTTCATTGACGCACACATTTTAATGATGAGGTTATCTCTCCGTTTTAGAGAGGAAGATGACATACGGTGGGTTAGGGCTAGGGTTAGGGCTAGGGCTAGGGCTAGGGTTAGGGTTAGGGCTAGGGTTAGGGTTAGGGCCAGGGTTAGGGTTGGGGTAGGGGTAGGGGTAGGGTTAGGTTAGGGCCAGGATTAGGGCTAGGGTTAGGGTTAGGGCCAGGGTTAGGGTTGGGGTAGGGGTAGGGCTAGGGCTAGGGTTAGGGCTAGGGCTAGGGCTAGGGTTAGGGTTAGGGCTAGGGCTAGGGCTAGGGCTAGGTTAGGGCCAGGATTAGGGCTAGGGTTAGGGTTAGGGCCAGGGTTAGGGTTGGGGTAGGGGTAGGGCTAGGGCTAGGGCTAGGGCTAGGGCTAGGGTTAGGGCTAGGGCTAGGGCTAGGGTTAGGGTTAGGGTTAGGGCTAGGGTTAGGGTTAGGGCTAGGGTTAGGGCTAGGGCTAGGGTTAGGGTTAGGGCTAGGGCTAGGGTTAGGGCTAGGGTTAGGGCTAGGGTTAGGGTTAGGGCTAGGGCTAGGGCTAGGGTTAGGGTTAGGGCTAGGGTTAGGGTTAGGGCTAGGGCTAGGGTTAGGGTTAGGGTTAGGGTTAGGGTTAGGGCTAGGGTTAGGGTTAGGGTTAGGGTTAGGGCTAGGGCTAGGGTTAGGGTTAGGGTTAGGGTTAGGGCTAGGGTTAGGGTTAGGGCTAGGGCTAGGGTTAGGCTGCTTGTTTGAGGGCTGATTCTGTTCATGAATGCAGCCCTTCTGCTGCTATATTCCTCTGCAGTTGTTTTATTTGAGATGCCTCTAATTAATAACGGCTCTAGATTGTGATGACACGACTGGTTCACTCGCTTGCACAACCCGAAGCATCACGTGTCCTTGCAAGGTCTCAGGTTCTCAGGTTACCCTCCGTAGTTCTAGTTTGAATTCTCAGTTTAAATACAGATTCAGGGGCTTAACTTAGATCTGGCTCCTTTGGATTATTGGAGTCTTATCTTGAAGTGAGAATCCTCTCCAATAAGCAAAAAGCTTTGCAGGATCCTAAATATTTCTGAAGTTGTCAACTGGCTGCTGTTGCCACCTGCCAAGCGCACCAAACCTCCCGCAGCTGATAAAAATAACCCCTGAGAAACGCTTGCGGGGCAGAAAGCTTCCCTGCGTGTGTTATCTCAAAACTAGGATCCAATCCTCTGCTGGAATCCTGAACCTCCACCAGCCGGACCTTATATGACAACATGCTGCATCTCTGAAGTTTGTGGAACATAAAGGAGGAAATGGCAGGTGCTAACGACAGCGGTGTAGCAAACTCAGGTGTGTGTGGACTTACTCTGTCGCTTGGTTCCAGCTTTGTACCCCCCAGAAACCACTCGACAGCGATGCCTTCGTAGGACAGCTCACAATCAAAGGTGGCAGTCTCCCCTGCGGTCACCGTCACATCCTTCAGAGGCCTCACAAGGCTGATCACCCGGGCTTTAGATTGAGGGGAAGACATGGTTAGTCCCTCCAGCACAGGTCAATAAATCCAGAAAATCCTTGAGAGAAAAGGCTAATCCTTAGAGGGTAATCATGGTGTGGTTGAGCTGAAGGCAGGCGGCCGAGAGCCTTCAGGACCACTGCGAGCAGTCGCCCTGGGACTCGGCTTTGGGGGGGCAGACTCATTTACATACAACCTGCCATCAGATGTTTATGGCCACCACAAACCAGTGAGGAATGTCCCACTGTCCTGCCCCTGCCAATCCTGGAAACCTGCTCTCCATAAGGCATGTGGCTTCTAAAATAACCCGGGGGTCTGATTGGCTGAGAGCCCACCACTGTCAAACCCAGGGGGGGGAAGCCGGTCTGCTCCTGTCAATCATCAGCCGGCAATTTTAGTGGAAAAGAAGAATGTGGGACAAGAGTTAGCCAGCGATGTGCTGTAAAAGTGCTGAGTCAGCGCCCGTGTCGCTGAGAGGAAGAGCAGCCAGGTATTCCCTGCAGGCTTCTTCCCGTTCCTGCAGTAAAGCCCCCAACAGAGCCGGAGCTTTACATTTCATATCAAGATCCCAGAACTCAGATAGTCGTCCCCACCTTTTCCCAAGATCTGTGACAAATTACGACTTCAAGCACGGACAGAAGATAAACACTATTGTAATCTTTGAGTTTGCTCTTTTGTGGAGGAAAATTCCCACTTTAGTTTCTTTTGTCCTGTTTGTGGGTTCTTATTCCCGTTACCTTTAACCCGGAGCTGTGCTGATGACTTGGCGTTGGCTGCCAGGAAGTCCACGCCGCCCGCCATGTCCTTTTTGCAGTTGAAGAGGATCAGAATGTGTCGGGTTCCCTCCTCCTTAATCTCCACATCCTGTGAGGAGACGTCCGTGTTTCATACCAAATAAGAATAAAGCCAAAGGTCTCTGTTCCTGACTCAGTCAGGTTCCAGCCTTACAGCAGAGGGGTGGAGGGCCTCTCCTCTCAGCTTCCAGGTAGCATGAATGTCGCTCTCTGAAATTTCTGTCTCAAATTTGGCTGTCTCCGTCTCGGTGACCTCCACGCTGTACAGGGGTCGAACCACCTTGATTTCCCGTTCTGGAGATTTAAGAGATGACATTAGAGACATACAAGACAAGGTGACCGCGGTCAGAGGAGGACAAAGGAAGATACGCTCGTGATGTTCTACAGTTTGTGAGTGGTGAAGAGCGACGAGTGGACAGGAAGATGGTGTGAAACCCGAAGGTCTTCAGCAAGACTGGAAACATCATCCAGCTGATCAAATGAGGACAATCAAGTCCAACCAAAACATCCAGAATCAAATAAACTCACATAAACGGCCCCTTATGGTGAACAAAGGTGTCAGAACAGAACAGAACATTGTCTAAAATAGTTCTAGAAGGTTGAGCTGGTATTCCATCCATCTCTTCTTAAAGAACTATTGAAGCATTCATGTTTCAGAGTTATAAAGCCCAGATCCATAACCAGGAAATGAGTCACGGTGAGATTTGACTGTCAATATCTTGATATTGTTGGAGCAGTAAAAAATAAATCTCACATATATGAACAAGAGCAGAGGATGTCTGAGAGACCAGAGACTTGTGATGGTTCTTCTCAGGTCTCATTCTGTCTCCAGAATCCTCGGCTCTGTTCCCATATGTGGACATCATGATCTCTCCTGGTCTGGTTGGATCACCTCCGGGTTTTATAGGACAATCAACAAGTGATGAAAGAAAAAGACAAACAGGTGACACAGCGATGGTGAAGGTGATGAAGGTGAGCAGCCTCCTCCTGCAGTGACTGGCTGGGGCTGCAGGTCTGACCAGGTTACCTTCGATGTTCAGCTCACAGGTCGTCTTGTCTGTGCCACAGCTGCAGGTGTAGGTGCCAGCGCTGCCCTTCGCTGCCTTCTTGATGACCATCATGCGCTTCTTGCCATCCGACTGGATGAGAATGTTCTTGGAGGGGAAGACTTCCTCACCATCCTTGAACCATTTCACGTCTCCAGCTGCTTTGCTGAGCTCACAGCACAAAACCACCTCATCTTTCTCTATGGCGGTGTAGTTCTGGAGTTTGACTGTGAAGTACAAGTCACCTTCTGCAAGAAGGCAAAGACAACCGGTAACACCCTCTTTCTGATAACGCAACAATGTCCAGGAAAGATGTGGAAGAAGCATCGTTCCCGCTACAGCGTGTCTTTAACTCCAGCTGCTTCCTTAGGTAACTCAATACTAACCGAGCACGGTGAGCGTGGCCTCTGAGGACTTGCCCATGGCCTCCACTTTGATCATGGACGTGTCATCTATGGTGACCTCCTTAAGAGCCAGCACGTGCACTTTTCCATCCTCTGACATGTGGACCACTTTGCTGGGATGCAGACGCACTTGGTTTTTGTACCACACCACTGGAATCTTCTCGTGGGAGAGCTCGACGCTGAACTCTGCCGTTTCACGTTCCTTCACTGTTACGTCTTTGATGGGTTTAATGAATTCAAGGCGAATTCCTGACAAACACAAATTACACACAGACCCACGTTTACACACACAGGCTGGACTGGATCTGCAATAGTTGTTCTGTGCTCCGGAAACTCTCGGAAGGTTGTTTGGCGCAGATTTTAGGGACGTGCGGAAGGTTAATAAAGGTTCTTTCTTCACAGGGCTAGTCGGGTCAGCTGAGTGGAGGTCCGGCTCCAGATCCAGACACTTTAGATCACATACACGCAGCTACGTGGACGTTAAAACGCTCATTCGTGTTGGCTCTTTCTAAAAGGAGGAGGAGATCCAACGTTTGTGCTCATGACAGGGTGAGCCTAATTTCCCATCCTGAGCACAGGAACAGCAAAGCTTGGACTTTGTTGTTCCTTCCGTTGGATCCCTGCTCCTCCCCGTACGGCCTGACTGCTTTACCTTGAATAAACAATTTTCCAGACGTTCTCTTGTCTTCAGCTTCAAAGATGTATTTGGCTTCATCTTCATATTTGGCTGATTTTATGAGAAGAATGTGTCTCTGTCCTTCAACCAGGAGTTGAAATTTCTCATCATTTAACAACTCCTGAGACCCCTTCAGCCACCGGAAGTTTGTGGGCTCTCGAGAGACTTCCAGCTCAAATCTGGCTTCATCCTTCTCATACACATGCACGTCAGTCAGCGGTGTGATGAATGAAATTGGGATCTCTGTAGATTCAGACACACCAGGTTTCAATCAAAGTGCAGATCTTGTGCTCACAAACAGCAGAGCAGAAGAAGAATTCATCAAACAAACACTCGTGGAGCTTCAAGGAAGCCTTTTGGGAGGGAAAAAACAATCTTCCAGTTCCAAAAGAGGAAGCAAAGGCTCACCCTTGACTTTCAGGTTAGCGGAGCACTTGGCGTTGGCGGCTGTAAAGCCCACCTCACCGGTCTGAGGCACTCTGCAGTTGTACAAGACCAACGTGTGTTTGGGTCCGTCCTCCACAATCTCAACGTCCTGCAGATCGGCCACAGATGGGAGGTACTCAGCAAAAATAAAGCTTTCAAGAGAAAAGCTGTGGTCGATTCACGCTCATTCTGACAGATCCTATAAAAATCTGAGATGATTCGATGTTCAGAGCCTGTCTGACATCACTGACCCGAATCCACTAAAGCAGAAGGAGAGTGAATCGACCCACAGAGACCGAGAGGGAAAGACTTTAAGGACATACAGCGGAAGGACTGAGAACTTCGCCGTTCAACCTCCACTGGCCATGGACATCGTCCTCGCTCAGCTCCACTTCAAACCGAGCCGTCTCGCCCTTGAACACCTCGGCGCCATACATTGGCCGAACCACCTTGATGTGGCGAGCTGGTAATTAAGACAGTGGACAGAATTCTTACAGCACACACCGACATAAAGTCCACGACACACGTAGAACAGACAGACATTCAGGCAAGAAAAGCTTCCTGTGTTGATTGTTGTGTTGGCTTTGTCTTCTGGAGCTGGAACTAAGCTCCAGCAGTAACGACCACGTCATCTTCTTTGCATGTCGACCAGCAGACCAGATATTCAAGTCAAGTATCATGGTCAGTGCTGGAGACATGCTGCAGCGGGGGAAGGGAAACGTGGGGAACGTCCTGATCTAAGTGCTGCTTTAAGGGCTGAAGGTGGCAAAAGCTTTGGGACAGGAGCCAGTAACGGTTAAAGGTCTCCAAAAGTGGTCTCACCAGGCCAGAGAAGCTTGTTGTTACCTTTGATGTGAAGCGTGGCCGACGTCTTGTCTGTTCCACAATCGCACACGTACTGTCCTTTGTCTTTGTCCGCAACTTTGCTGATGAGAAGTGTTCTACGCTTCCCATCGGCCTTCACAGCCACCGTCTTCGAGGGCTTAATCTCAGCCTCGTTGTGGTACCACACCACATCCACATCTTTGTTGAGCTCACAATCTAGAAGCACCTTGTCTTTCTCCACAGCAGTATAGTCCTGGAGTTTAACCGTGAAGTAAGCGTCTCCCTCTGGAATGGGGAGAGTTTTTAGACCAGACAGGAATGTGGAACAGGACAAACAAGAGACCAAGCCGTCACACAAAACACACCGAGTTCTCCTGACGTACATAACAGAACATAAAGAAGACATCTATACAGACACATGCCGATAAATGTTCCAAAAATCTGAGAGAAAGAAGAAGAGAATGTTGAAGCTGGTCTGGGATTACCTATGACTGTCAGGTTGGCCATGGAGGGAATTCCCTTAGCCTCAGCTTTAATTTGGCACGTGTCATCGAGCGTCACTTCCTTCAATTCTAAGACGTGCCTCTTCCCATCCACGTGCGTGAGCACGGTTCTGCTCGGATGAATTTTTACGTCATTTTTGTACCAGGTCACGGGGATATTCTCGTGAGAAAGTTCCAGCTCAAACCGAGCAGTGGTGCCTTCTTTCACAGTCTGGTCCGTTAGCGGTGAGATAAATTTGAGCCTGATACCTACAATTGTACCAGCGACACGTATTTGTGATGACTGGAGATGTAGCAAGGCTTGAATGACGGGCTGCTGGTCGCTCCAGCGGCACTTACCCTCCACTGTGAGGCGAGCAGCTGAGGTTTTACCCAAAACTGCCACTGTGTACTCGTCCTCGTCGTCAAACTGACAGCAGTTTATAACCAGAATATGTTTCTTTCCATCATCAATGATGTCGTACTTTTGATCTGTGGTTATGATATCGTCCCCTCGGTACCACATGACCTTTGCGACATCTTTTGTGATGGTACATTCAAATTTAGCCTGTTTCTTTTCAGGCACAGTCACATCCTTCAGCGGGACAACAAAGTCCATTTCGATTTCTGGTTCAGAAATGGACACAGTCACAGAGAGTCAACGAGACATGAATACAGACACAGGTCGGTGGCCCGTCCTACACAAAGTGGCCGCTTTCCTCTTTAAACCCAGTACGCCTCAGTGGACGCGTACATCAAACGTGTCCATACAACACGAGTGCTGCACTGGGGTCGGTTAGAAAGTGGCCACTATGCACATTTAACACCAGACATTTACATCAATAAACATTTACAACATTTAACACCAGACATTTACAACAACAAAAACATTACCACAGAGTGACACCTGACCTTGGACGAGACACGTGTTCAGCGTGGCTGTGCACCAACCATATGACAAAGTTTAATGGAGCGGAACGACCCGAATCCCGAACCTTTATAAAATCTCGGTTCCTCCAAGGGACCAGTTCTAACGTCTGTGGAATACATGAACTCGAGTCCTGGTGCTAAGAGAACCTTCCTACCTTTGACGTTGAGCATTGCACTGGTGATGGCATTCAGAGCCTGGTAGGACACCTCTCCAGCCTGATCCACCTGGCAGTTTTTCAGGGTGAGCTTTCGCACGCAACCCTCCATTTGAATGTCGCATGTCTGATGGATATGTGGCACAATGTTATGTATCGAAACTGTAATGAAGCATGAGCAGAATGTAGAAAGGTGCCAAAGTGCTAGTCTTACTGGCGACCGGGTCAGAACCTCCCCTTTGAGCTTCCATTCGCCTGCAACATCATCCTCGGAGATCTCCGTCTCAAAGGAGGCGTCCTCCTTCTCCGTCACCTCCACGCTGGCCAGCGGCTTCAGTATCTCGGCCTCCCGCTCTAAGCAGGAAATGACATTAGTGCTCAAACCTGTCCAACAATAAGGCTAGCGCTGCATCTTTAATCAGAAGTCAAGCTAGTAGCTTTAGAAACCTCCTAATGTAAGCTTGGCTGTGTATATGCGTCCTTCAACTTCCAGAGAATATTCTGCTATGTCGTCTGGCTGGCAGTTCTTGATGGTCAGCGTGAGCTCCTTTCCATCCTTCTTTATCTCCACCTTGTCAGAGGGAACGATTTCGTTCTCTCCTTTGAGCCACTTCCAGTTCGGCGTGTCCTTGAAGAGCTCGCATTTAAAGGTAGCAGCAGCTTTCGGCTTGACATGCTGGTCTCTTAATGGTTTCACGATCCAGTCTTTGATGATTTCTTTTGGAATGAAGGTGACATAAGCGTCAGTAATTAGGGTATTTGGGGGTTTTCTATCTTTGATCTGAATATGAACTTATTAACGGGATAATAGTACAAATTTTGCATTTTGAATTATGGGCACCATCCTCTTTTGCTTACCAATCACTTTGACATTTGTTGAAGTCTTGACATTCTCTTGGTCTGCTACTTCACATGAGTAGGAACCAGCATCCTCCTCGGAGCTGTTCTGGATAGTCACGGCATGCTGCATGCCAATGATGTTGATCTGAATTTTGCCCGCCTTTTTCTTCAGGATCTCGCCATCCTTCTTCCAGACCACGTCTCTTTCTTTGTTCAGCTCACCGGTCATGTATATTGGCTGGCCCTTCAGCGCCGAAGTTTCTTCCTCCAGCTCTTTGATCCATTTCACAGGTAACTCTGGAGAAACAGAAGGGTTGTGTGCATTACATCAAAGGCCGATGCTTGAGCAGAAATGGAACGCCAGCCTTCTCCTAACGTGTCATTCTTGTAATACAGCAAACATCAGTACCTTCCACAATCAGCTTGGCTGTGCAGGATATTTCCTTTCCAGCGTTCTTGGCCACACAGGTGTATTCACCAGTGTCAGACAGCTGCACATCAATAATGTTTAATTTTCTATCTTTGCCGTCAGAGGTGAACTTGTGCTTGGGGCTCTCACGCAGGTTACCACCATCTTTCATCCACGACGTGATGGCGGTAGAAGGTGAGACCTCACATTCAAACACAGCAGATGAGCCAATTGACTCAGCCTCCTGCAACACGATGTCCTGAAGCTTCTTGATAAATTTCAGAGGGACAGCTTTCAATTTAAACCCTCCAAAAGGGTCCTCTGGTGGAGGTGTTCCTCTTCCTCCAGGTTTGAGCCCACGGCCCCTGCCTTCTCCAGGGGACGGGGTCTGTTTGGCTGAAATACAAATGGGAAAAAATCTATTCAGAAAGTTCACAGTTAAGAAAAACTTCATCAACTCATTGAGAACAAATTAAAAGCAAGTTTCATGAAAGAACACATACGTTTGAGTCCTCGACCGCGACCTCTTCCTACTTGCTCAGCTGGTTGACCCTCTGGTTAGAAACAATAAAATGAGTTTGCACATAAACTAAAGCCCAAACATACTCGTGCTCGTCCTCAGAGATGAACAACCCCTAGAAATGCAGGCACCGGCATTCTCAATCAGAGCGAGTGTGAAAGGGTATGAAAACACAGCGATGAAATAATGATGCAATGATGATAAACCTCTTTAGGTTATAAACACAAGCCAAGAAGAGATGGAATAAGAACAGATGGGACGAGTGTGGGAAAAAGCCCTAAGATGGATGGAAGTGACTGGAATGAAAAACAAAATGACCAGACACAGAACGAGAACGAGAACACGAAAAACAGATCATGGAGTCACGTCACACTGAAGAGAAGATGAGGTAAAGAGCTTAGATGGACATGTGATGGTGGGGATGGAGAGAAATGATTGTGGGTATGAAGGATTTTTCATGCCTTCACCCAACAACGGGAGTTGGTACTTCCACCATCCATCTCACCTCTCCTTGTCACACCTGGAACCTCCAGAGCACCGTCCTCTCCTTCACCTTGCCAGTCCTCAGACCCATAACTGTCCTGGGGCACCAGCTCCCAGCCCCAGGCCTCCTCTTCTTCCTGTATAGCCTTTTCCTCCACTCCAAACTCCTCTTCAAACACCTCCTCCTCTGGCTGTGTGGCAATCTTCTTCATCTGGACTGCCCCTGGAGAAACCTCCTTCACCAGTGGAATCTTCTCTTTATCCGGTTTTTCTGGTCGTGTTGTAGTCTCCTCTGGTGAGGGCTTTTTTAGGCTCTTTCTCATGGCCTCAGCATTTTCTTGGGGTGAATCCATTTTAGGAACCTTTTTAAGAACAGGCATCTTCTCACCGGAGATTGTCTTTGCTTCTATAGGCTTTTCAACTTTAGGAGATGGCGTCTTTTTCAGTTGGACCTTCTTGAGTTGCTCCACTGGTTTCAGAATAACCTCCTCTTTTTCATCTTTCACCTTTGATATGACTCCCTTCTTCAGTTGCAGTGGCTTGGGCTCCTCGGGAGTCTTTTTGGGTTTCTTAACAGATGGTGGTGGAGCACGTATCTCTTCTTCTGGAATAGTTACAACCTCAGTTGTCCTCTCCGGCTTCTTCTCAAGAGCTTCAGGGATCTCAGGTGTCTTTTGTTTAAGCTCTGGCTCTTGCTCTTTTGGTTTTTCATCTGGAACTCTGCGATGAAGCTGATAATCATCTGCTGGTATCTTTCCTTTCTCCTCTGAAGGTTTCTTCTCAGTTTCTCCAGCCACTTTTAAAGGCACAGAAAGGGGTTTCAGTTTAACACTTTCCAACTCCTCTTCCATTTTGGGGATTTTCTTGATCTCAGTGGGTGCTTTAGCTTCTTCAACTGCTTTTTCTGCACTTTTCTTTTTGTCAGCTGGCTTTGTGAGCTTGGCCTGTGGCTCCCTTTCCTCTGGTGGAGGTTTTTCAGGTTTCTTCTGTTGCTCCTTAACTTTAACCTCTTGAGGGATCCTCTCTCCTTTCTGGAAAGGTGTAATATCTCTGTCTGGCTTCTCTTTCTTCTCTGTCTCTGGTTCATCAAGAGCTGCAGGCTTTTTGAAAGGTTTAAGTTTGACTTCTTCTGGTTTCATTTCATCTACAGGTAATCTTTGTACTTTCTTCAAGGCCACACTTGGTGGCTCAATTTCCTCCTGCTTTGGTTCTTTGGCAGATTTTTTCAGAGCAATCTTCTCATCTGGTATAGCCTCCTGTGGACTGGGTTTCTGGCGGGCCCAGGTACTTTTCTGTGGTTCTTTCTCTTCCAGTTCTTTGGACTCAAAAATTTGTGGCTTTTTCACAATCTCAACTTTCTGTCGAGGTGTGATCTCTGCTGCTGGTCTTCTGGTGATGACAGACATCTCGATAGCCTCTTCTTTAGTCACTGTCTCTTCAATATTGAAGACTGTTGTTTTAGTGACTCTCTGTGGTTTTTCCTCTTCTTCGCCTTCCTTCGGTTTTACCGATGGAATCTTCTTGAGTTTGACTGTCTCAAACTCCTCCTCTACTTCCTTCACAACTCTCGTTGTTTTCTTCAAAGTTGGAATCTCAAATGTTCCAGTCTCTTCAATTAGAATTTTACCTTTTTTGTGTAGAACCATTTCTAAGGCAGCAAAGATTTGACATTACTTTCTGAGACATCTGACGCACAGAAGACATAAACACATACTTAACACATGAGGCCAGAACAACAGCAGAATTACAGAATAAAGACAGCACTATGTAATAATTAAAACATCAACCTAAAAACAAGAAAACAGGACACAAATGGGAACAGGTTCTTTTGGTTTTTTCCCCAAAATGTTTTGACTGAAATGGATTGTATGAGGATCAGGAACATGTTACAGCTACCGAGTTGGGAAAGGTGACGTGTGATGTGTAGAAGAAGAGAAAGGAAGCAGAAAAAATTGGTCTTACCTTTCTTGACTCCTCCAGGTGCTTGAACAGGTCCCTTGGTTTCATCTAATATAGAGGTATAGTTCAGAAAAGTGTTAGCATTGAAAGACGTGTGAAAGACTGTGAAGATCCAACAAGTAAACACTAATGTTGGCTTGACTGACAACAAAGATGAGCATCACATGGACTAAGTAGTAGGGGAAGAAGTGTTTAAAGAACATTTTCTGTATTTAATTTCATATACTGTACAACAATCATGCCACGCTTGTGTTAATGTCAAAATCCACGAGTTAGTAAGAGAAAACTATCTACTGAGACACACCACACTGAGGACACCACAGGACTGTACAACAGAGTTGATGCTGACACACTCAGTGAAAAGGACGACAATTCCTTCTCATATAGTTCTACCTGTCTCAGGAGTCATCTTCTCTACCAGTGGCTTTGCTTGCTCCTTCTTGGAAGGTTCTTCAGCTCTTGTAAGAGGTTGTGGTTTGGCCACTTCAAGCATAAACGAGTCAACTGAAGTAATTCAAAGACATTACGAAGACAAATGTCCTCTTAAGAATTCTTGTCTAAATACCTGTCTGTGCTTCATCAGCTGGGGCAATTCTCTCCAACTTTTTCTTTGTGTCAGTAACTTCAGGTTTTCTGTCATCTTCTGTAAGAGGTATAAAGTATATAGGAACTTGATAGTCCTGCTTTACACACTCCCCAAAAACACCTCATTTTTAATTCAGTTCATTGTCACCTTAAGATGATGTTTAAGATGCAGGTAACCAGGTTCACCAGGATCAAAGATTTGTTTTTGCTCAAGAGTAATACTCAAAGAGTAACACAATAAAAAGAATAATATCTGAGACAACTCTGATACCTTTGTAATCAGCTGCTGGCTTTACTAGTGTGGCTTTGACTTGTGCAGGAGACTCCTTGTCTTTCACAGGAGCTTGAGGATTAAAATTATACAACAATCAGAAACTCACCAAGACCAGAAGGGTCGATAAGTGAAGCATGCAAACCCCAACACACCACAGAATACACAAAGGAAGAGATGTGAATTCACTGATGGAAAATAAAAGCCTGCAAAATATTTTCTCACGTCAAATGATCTATTTAAGCAGAAACATGAAAACAGTGAAAGATTATGGAGCAACAAAGATTTACAATAAGATCTTAGATGGAACGAGTCGGTTTAGTTGATCGGGTGATCAAGTGTCTCAGCTGACAGGTCTCAACAAAGAAAGGAAACATTTGTGCCCAGACATAATGGGTGACATGACTTGAAAGAGGAAGACAAAGAGAAAATGGATCTCCTGAAGAGCATGATCATGAGCAAGTGCACAAGGACATTTGGTGCTCATTAAAAAAGTGATCTATGATTGGTTTTATACCTCTGGTAGAATCTCGAGAGGGTGTATGTTCTTTCCTTTCTGGTTCCAAAGAAAAAACCTGTGTTTCTAAGTTGGGTGGAGTCTCCCTCTCCTTTCTCCATACAGTTTCAACTTCCTGATGGATGTAGTGCACACCTGCTGGTTTCTGAGTCCTCTCAGCTCTGTGCTCAAAGTCTGGGGTGTTTGCATCAGTCTTCATCTTAACCATCTCTGGCCAGGTTTCATCTGTTACTGACGGCTCTACTGAAGTGGGCTTGTATAGCTCGCTAATCGATTTGTAAGTTAGTTTCTCACATGCTTGACGACTGTGGGTCTCATGTATGTTAGACTTTATCATAGCAACTGACGTAACTGCAGGTTTCTCTTTTAATTCCATTCCCTCTTGAAAAGTGGAATTTTGGGGCATATTTCTATCAGAACTATGCTGCTCTTGATCTAATGTTTTATGTTTAGTGAAAGATTCTGTGATTTGAAATGGTGTTTTGCCATCAACATCAGTTTTCATTACATCAGTCTTGGAGGCATCTTTGACTATGCGAGATATTTGAGAGGCAACCTCCATTACAGGAGCCTTTGAAAACCTTTTCACTTCTTCTAAGCTTCTTTCAGGTGTTTCAAATGAAGTGACACTGCCATAGTCATCTTTTACTTTAAAGGTCTTAGACTGAACTTCTTCATGAGAGGTTCTTCTGCTTCTGTCTGGTGTCTGTCCTCTCTCAGTAAAAGATTCTGGTTCTTTTGAGTCAATATCTTTGGATTCTCTAGCTGTTATCTCTGTTACAGTAGTACCAACTACTTTTCCTTTGGTTTTATCAGGAACTCTGAGTTTTTCTAGACTTTCTACCAAACTTTTTTCATCTGTTTCTTCTGGTTTCAGTAAAAATGCAGGCCTTTGGCCCATTTCTTTACGTGGTTGAGCCAATTCTTCCTGAAATGGAGAAATCGTTTCTGGTTTGTCTTGTGTTTTCTGTATATTTGCTGTATTTGGTTCAACTCCTACATCAAATTCTTTAATAGAAGACGGACCTGTTTTCAGAGAAGTAGCTTCCAACTGAGGAACTTTGTCTTTACTGACTTCAACAAGTTTACCAGGGGCAGTGACCCTTTCCAGAGTGTCAGGTTGAACTTTTCCATCTTCGACTATGCGAGATATTTGAGAGGCAACCTCCATTACAGGAGCCTTTGAAAACCTTTTCACTTCTTCTAAGCTTCGTTCAGGTGTTTCAAGTGAAGTGACACTGCCATAGTCATCTTTTACTTTAAAGGTCTCAGACTGAACTTCTTCATGAGAGGTTCTTCTGCTTCTGTCTGGTGTCTGTCCTCTCTCGGTAAAAGATTCTGGTTCTTTTGAGTCAATATCTTTGGATTCTCTAGCTGTTATCTCTGTTACAGTAGTACCAACTACTTTTCCTTTGGTTTTATCAGGAACTCTGAGTTTTTCTAGACTTTCTACCAAACTTTTTTCATCTGTTTCTTCTGGTTTCAGTAAAAATGCAGGCCTTTGGCCCATTTCTTTACGTGGTTGAGCCAATTCTTCCTTAAATGGAGTAAACTTTTCTGGTTTGTCTTGTGTTTTCTGTATATTTGCTGTATTTGGTTCAACTCCTACATCAAATTCTTTAATAGAAGACGGACCTGTTTTCAGAGAAGTAGCTTCCAACTGAGGAACTTTGTCTTTACTGACTTCAACAAGTTTACCAGGGGCAGTGACCCTTTCCAGAGTGTCAGGTTGAACTTTTCCATCTTCGACTATGCGAGATATTTGAGAGGCAACCTCCATTACAGGAGCCTTTGAAAACCTTTTCACTTCTTCTAAGCTTCGTTCAGGTGTTTCAAGTGAAGTGACACTGCCATAGTCATCTTTTACTTTAAAGGTCTCAGACTGAACTTCTTCATGAGAGGTTCTTCTGCTTCTGTCTGGTGTCTGTCCTCTCTCGGTAAAAGATTCTGGTTCTTTTGAGCCAATATCTTTGGATTCTCTTTGTGCTCTTGACTCTTTGTCAGTGACCTCTGTGACAGGAGCTAAAGACAAAAACTGTTGAGGCTGTGTTTCTTGAATTTCAGTAGGTTCATGAGGAACTACAGTACTGCACTCATCTATCAATTTTACACTGGGAATTGCTTCCCATTCTTGGCTTGATTTCTCGAGAAAAGGGATAAAAGAAACCTTCCTGGCAATCTTTTCCTGTGTTGGTTCCTTTTGCTTAATTTGAGCCACTTTAAATGTTTTGTCCTTAAGTGTCTTGAATGTTAGCTGGTCTTGTTCGACTATAGTTTCTTCAGATTTCTCTTGTGGTTCATGGGATGACAATGAATCCATAACTGTCACACACACTCTAGCTGTTTCCTCATGTTCTGGAAGAATTCCTGAGGTACCGTCTTCAAACTGAGTTATCTTTTTAGTTTTACCTTTAACTATGACTAATTTTGGTGTTACTTCTTTGTCTGCAGTGTCTTTAGCTGGAGCTCTTGGTTCAGGTTTAGATTTGTCACTGTCTCCTTTCTTTAAAATTGCAGATTTTTGTCCTATTTCTTTTTGTCTATGAGCCAATTCATCTTTGACTTGGGTAAACCTTTCAGGTTTGTCTTGTGGTTTGTCTATTTTTGAAATAAGTGGTTCAAGTCCAACATCAAATTCTACTTCAGATGATGGACTTGTTTTTAGGGAAGTATCGGAAGAAACCTTCCTGGCAATCTTTTCCTGTGTTGGTTCCTTTTGCTTAATTTGAGCCACTTTAAATGTTTTGTCCTTAAGTGTCTTGAATGTTAGCTGGTCTTGTTCGACTATAGTTTCTTCAGATTTCTCTTGTGGTTCATGTGATGACAATGAATCCATAACTGTCACACACACTCTAGCTGTTTCCTCATGTTCTGGAAGAATTCCTGAGGTACCGTCTTCAAACTGAGTTATCTTTTTAGTTTTACCTTTAACTATGACTAATTTTGGTGTTACTTCTTTGTCTGCAGTGTCTTTGCCTGGAGCTCTTGGTTCAGGTTTAGATTTGTCACTGTCTCCTTTCTTTGAAATAGCAGATTTTTGTCCTATTTCTTTTTGTTTATGAGCCAATTCATCTTTGACTTGGGTAAACCTTTCAGGTTTGTCTTGTGGTTTGTCTATTTTTGAAATAAGTGGTTCATGTCCAACATCAAATTCTACTTCAGATGATGGACTTGTTTTTAGGGAAGTATCGGAAGAAACCTTCCTGGCAATCTTTTCCTGTGTTGGTTCCTTTTGCTTAATGTGAGCAACTTTAAATGTTTTGTCCTTAAGTGTCTTGAATGTTAGCTGGTCTTGTTCGACTATAGTTTCTTCAGATTTCTCTTGTGGTTCATGTGATGACAATGAATCCATAACTGTCACACACACTCTAGCTGTTTCCTCATGTTCTGGAAGAATTCCTGAGGTACCGTCTTCAAACTGAGTTATCTTTTTAGTTTTACCTTTAACTATGACTAATTTTGGTGTTACTTCTTTGTCTGCAGTGTCTTTGCCTGGAGCTCTTGGTTCAGGTTCAGATTTGTCACTGTCTCCTTTCTTTGAAATAGCAGATTTTTGTCCCATTTCTTTTTGTTTATGAGCCAATTCATCTTTGACTTGGGTAAACCTTTCAGGTTTGTCTTGTGGTTTGTCTATTTTTGAAATAAGTGGTTCAAGTCCAACATCAAATTCTACTTCAGATGATGGACTTGTTTTTAGGGAAGTATCGGAAGTAACCTTTCTGGCAATCTTTTCCTGTGTTGGTTCCTTTTGCTTAATGTGAGCAACTTTAAATGTTTTGTCCTTAAGTGTCTTGAATGTTAGCTGGTCTTGTTCGACTATAGTTTCTTCAGATTTCTCTTGTGGTTCATGTGATGACAATGAATCCATAACTGTCCCACACACTCTAGCTGTTTCCTCATGTTCTGGAAGAATTCCTGAGGTACCGTCTTCAAACTGAGTTATCTTTTTAGTTTTACCTTTAACTATGACTAATTTTGGTGTTACTTCTTTGTCTGCAGTGTCTTTGCCTGGAGCTCTTGGTTCAGGTTTAGATTTGTCACTGTCTCCTTTCTTTGAAATAGCAGATTTTTGTCCTATTTCTTTTTGTTTATGAGCCAATTCATCTTTGACTTGGGTAAACCTTTCAGGTTTGTCTTGTGGTTTGTCTATTTTTGAAATAAGTGGTTCATGTCCAACATCAAATTCTACTTCAGATGATGGACTTGTTTTTAGGGAAGTATCGGAAGAAACCTTCCTGGCAATCTTTTCCTGTGTTGGTTCCTTTTGCTTAATGTGAGCAACTTTAAATGTTTTGTCCTTAAGTGTCTTGAATGTTAGCTGGTCTTGTTCGACTATAGTTTCTTCAGATTTCTCTTGTGGTTCATGTGATGACAATGAATCCATAACTGTCACACACACTCTAGCTGTTTCCTCATGTTCTGGAAGAATTCCTGAGGTACCGTCTTCAAACTGAGTTATCTTTTTAGTTTTACCTTTAACTATGACTAATTTTGGTGTTACTTCTTTGTCTGCAGTGTCTTTAGCTGGAGCTCTTGGTTCAGGTTTAGATTTGTCACTGTCTCCTTTCTTTAAAATTGCAGATTTTTGTCCTATTTCTTTTTGTCTATGAGCCAATTCATCTTTGACTTGGGTAAACCTTTCAGGTTTGTCTTGTGGTTTGTCTATTTTTGAAATAAGTGGTTCAAGTCCAACATCAAATTCTACTTCAGATGATGGACTTGTTTTTAGGGAAGTATCGGAAGAAACCTTCCTGGCAATCTTTTCCTGTGTTGGTTCCTTTTGCTTAATGTGAGCAACTTTAAATGTTTTGTCCTTAAGTGTCTTGAATGTTAGCTGGTCTTGTTCGACTATAGTTTCTTCAGATTTCTCTTGTGGTTCATGTGATGACAATGAATCCATAACTGTCACACACACTCTAGCTGTTTCCTCATGTTCTGGAAGAATTCCTGAGGTACCGTCTTCAAACTGAGTTATCTTTTTAGTTTTACCTTTAACTATGACTAATTTTGGTGTTACTTCTTTGTCTGCAGTGTCTTTAGCTGGAGCTCTTGGTTCAGGTTTAGATTTGTCACTGTCTCCTTTCTTTAAAATTGCAGATTTTTGTCCTATTTCTTTTTGTCTATGAGCCAATTCATCTTTGACTTGGGTAAACCTTTCAGGTTTGTCTTGTGGTTTGTCTATTTTTGAAATAAGTGGTTCATGTCCAACATCAAATTCTACTTCAGATGATGGACTTGTTTTTAGGGAAGTATCGGAAGAAACCTTTCTGGCAATCTTTTCCTGTGTTGGTTCCTTTTGCTTAATGTGAGCAACTTTAAATGTTTTGTCCTTAAGTGTCTTGAATGTTAGCTGGTCTTGTTCGACTATAGTTTCTTCAGATTTCTCTTGTGGTTCATGTGATGACAATGAATCCATAACTGTCACACACACTCTAGCTGTTTCCTCATGTTCTGGAAGAATTCCTGAGGTACCGTCTTCAAACTGAGTTATCTTTTTAGTTTTACCTTTAACTATGACTAATTTTGGTGTTACTTCTTTGTCTGCAGTGTCTTTGCCTGGAGCTCTTGGTTCAGGTTTAGATTTGTCACTGTCTCCTTTCTTTGAAATAGCAGATTTTTGTCCTATTTCTTTTTGTTTATGAGCCAATTCATCTTTGACTTGGGTAAACCTTTCAGGTTTGTCTTGTGGTTTGTCTATTTTTGAAATAAGTGGTTCATGTCCAACATCAAATTCTACTTCAGATGATGGACTTGTTTTTAGGGAAGTATCGGAAGAAACCTTCCTGGCAATCTTTTCCTGTGTTGGTTCCTTTTGCTTAATGTGAGCAACTTTAAATGTTTTGTCCTTAAGTGTCTTGAATGTTAGCTGGTCTTGTTCGACTATAGTTTCTTCAGATTTCTCTTGTGGTTCATGTGATGACAATGAATCCATAACTGTCACACACACTCTAGCTGTTTCCTCATGTTCTGGAAGAATTCCTGAGGTACCGTCTTCAAACTGAGTTATCTTTTTAGTTTTACCTTTAACTATGACTAATTTTGGTGTTACTTCTTTGTCTGCAGTGTCTTTAGCTGGAGCTCTTGGTTCAGGTTTAGATTTGTCACTGTCTCCTTTCTTTAAAATTGCAGATTTTTGTCCTATTTCTTTTTGTCTATGAGCCAATTCATCTTTGACTTGGGTGAACCTTTCAGGTTTGTCTTGTGGTTTGTCTATTTTTGAAATAAGTGGTTCATGTCCAACATCAAATTCTACTTCAGATGATGGACTTGTTTTTAGGGAAGTATCGGAAGAAACCTTTCTGGCAATCTTTTCCTGTGTTGGTTCCTTTTGCTTAATGTGAGCAACTTTAAATGTTTTGTCCTTAAGTGTCTTGAATGTTAGCTGGTCTTGTTCGACTATAGTTTCTTCAGATTTCTCTTGTGGTTCATGTGATGACAATGAATCCATAACTGTCACACACACTCTAGCTGTTTCCTCATGTTCTGGAAGAATTCCTGAGGTACCGTCTTCAAACTGAGTTATCTTTTTAGTTTTACCTTTAACTATGACTAATTTTGGTGTTACTTCTTTGTCTGCAGTGTCTTTAGCTGGAGCTCTTGGTTCAGGTTTAGATTTGTCACTGTCTCCTTTCTTTGAAATAGCAGATTTTTGTCCTATTTCTTTTTGTCTATGAGCCAATTCATCTTTGACTTGGGTAAACCTTTCAGGTTTGTCTTGTGGTTTGTCTATTTTTGAAATAAGTGGTTCATGTCCAACATCAAATTCTACTTCAGATGATGGACTTGTTTTTAGGGAAGTATCGGAAGAAACCTTCCTGGCAATCTTTTCCTGTGTTGGTTCCTTTTGCTTAATGTGAGCAACTTTAAATGTTTTGTCCTTAAGTGTCTTGAATGTTAGCTGGTCTTGTTCGACTATAGTTTCTTCAGATTTCTCTTGTGGTTCATGTGATGACAATGAATCCATAACTGTCACACACACTCTAGCTGTTTCCTCATGTTCTGGAAGAATTCCTGAGGTACCGTCTTCAAACTGAGTTATCTTTTTAGTTTTACCTTTAACTATGACTAATTTTGGTGTTACTTCTTTGTCTGCAGTGTCTTTAGCTGGAGCTCTTGGTTCAGGTTTAGATTTGTCACTGTCTCCTTTCTTTAAAATTGCAGATTTTTGTCCTATTTCTTTTTGTCTATGAGCCAATTCATCTTTGACTTGGGTGAACCTTTCAGGTTTGTCTTGTGGTTTGTCTATTTTTGAAATAAGTGGTTCATGTCCAACATCAAATTCTACTTCAGATGATGGACTTGTTTTTAGGGAAGTATCGGAAGAAACCTTTCTGGCAATCTTTTCCTGTGTTGGTTCCTTTTGCTTAATGTGAGCAACTTTAAATGTTTTGTCCTTAAGTGTCTTGAATGTTAGCTGGTCTTGTTCGACTATAGTTTCTTCAGATTTCTCTTGTGGTTCATGTGATGACAATGAATCCATAACTGTCACACACACTCTAGCTGTTTCCTCATGTTCTGGAAGAATTCCTGAGGTACCGTCTTCAAACTGAGTTATCTTTTTAGTTTTACCTTTAACTATGACTAATTTTGGTGTTACTTCTTTGTCTGCAGTGTCTTTAGCTGGAGCTCTTGGTTCAGGTTTAGATTTGTCACTGTCTCCTTTCTTTGAAATAGCAGATTTTTGTCCTATTTCTTTTTGTTTATGAGCCAATTCATCTTTGACTTGGGTAAACCTTTCAGGTTTGTCTTGTGGTTTGTCTATTTTTGAAATAAGTGGTTCATGTCCAACATCAAATTCTACTTCAGATGATGGACTTGTTTTTAGGGAAGTATCGGAAGAAACCTTCCTGGCAATCTTTTCCTGTGTTGGTTCCTTTTGCTTAATGTGAGCAACTTTAAATGTTTTGTCCTTAAGTGTCTTGAATGTTAGCTGGTCTTGTTCGACTATAGTTTCTTCAGATTTCTCTTGTGGTTCATGTGATGACAATGAATCCATAACTGTCACACACACTCTAGCTGTTTCCTCATGTTCTGGAAGAATTCCTGAGGTACCGTCTTCAAACTGAGTTATCTTTTTAGTTTTACCTTTAACTATGACTAATTTTGGTGTTACTTCTTTGTCTGCAGTGTCTTTAGCTGGAGCTCTTGGTTCAGGTTTAGATTTGTCACTGTCTCCTTTCTTTAAAATTGCAGATTTTTGTCCTATTTCTTTTTGTCTATGAGCCAATTCATCTTTGACTTGGGTAAACCTTTCAGGTTTGTCTTGTGGTTTGTCTATTTTTGAAATAAGTGGTTCAAGTCCAACATCAAATTCTACTTCAGATGATGGACTTGTTTTTAGGGAAGTATCGGAAGAAACCTTTCTGGCAATCTTTTCCTGTGTTGGTTCCTTTTGCTTAATGTGAGCAACTTTAAATGTTTTGTCCTTAAGTGTCTTGAATGTTAGCTGGTCTTGTTCGACTATAGTTTCTTCAGATTTCTCTTGTGGTTCATGTGATGACAATGAATCCATAACTGTCACACACACTCTAGCTGTTTCCTCATGTTCTGGAAGAATTCCTGAGGTACCGTCTTCAAACTGAGTTATCTTTTTAGTTTTACCTTTAACTATGACTAATTTTGGTGTTACTTCTTTGTCTGCAGTGTCTTTAGCTGGAGCTCTTGGTTCAGGTTTAGATTTGTCACTGTCTCCTTTCTTTAAAATTGCAGATTTTTGTCCTATTTCTTTTTGTCTATGAGCCAATTCATCTTTGACTTGGGTAAACCTTTCAGGTTTGTCTTGTGGTTTGTCTATTTTTGAAATAAGTGGTTCAAGTCCAACATCAAATTCTACTTCAGATGATGGACTTGTTTTTAGGGAAGTATCGGAAGAAACCTTTCTGGCAATCTTTTCCTGTGTTGGTTCCTTTTGCTTAATGTGAGCAACTTTAAATGTTTTGTCCTTAAGTGTCTTGAATGTTAGCTGGTCTTGTTCGACTATAGTTTCTTCAGATTTCTCTTGTGGTTCATGTGATGACAATGAATCCATAACTGTCACACACACTCTAGCTGTTTCCTCATGTTCTGGAAGAATTCCTGAGGTACCGTCTTCAAACTGAGTTATCTTTTTAGTTTTACCTTTAACTATGACTAATTTTGGTGTTACTTCTTTGTCTGCAGTGTCTTTGCCTGGAGCTCTTGGTTCAGGTTTAGATTTGTCACTGTCTCCTTTCTTTGAAATAGCAGATTTTTGTCCTATTTCTTTTTGTTTATGAGCCAATTCATCTTTGACTTGGGTAAACCTTTCAGGTTTGTCTTGTGGTTTGTCTATTTTTGAAATAAGTGGTTCATGTCCAACATCAAATTCTACTTCAGATGATGGACTTGTTTTTAGGGAAGTATCGGAAGAAACCTTCCTGGCAATCTTTTCCTGTGTTGGTTCCTTTTGCTTAATGTGAGCAACTTTAAATGTTTTGTCCTTAAGTGTCTTGAATGTTAGCTGGTCTTGTTCGACTATAGTTTCTTCAGATTTCTCTTGTGGTTCATGTGATGACAATGAATCCATAACTGTCACACATACTCTAGCTGTTTTCTCATGTTCTGGAAGAATTCCTGAGGTACCGTTCTTCGGGAGACCTGTTTTGTCTAAAGGTATACTTTTTGTTAAAGGGGGTAATTTTGTTGTTTTACTACCTTCCTTACTGTCAGAAACTTTTGTATCCATTATGTCTTTTTGATGTGGAACTATTTGGACTGGAATTTTGATTCTCAATGCTTCTGCGTCACCAGTATCTTTTTTATCACATTTTTTCTTTTGTGTCGATGTTTGTTGTGTGGACTCCTGACCTGCTTTATTTATTTGAAATTCCCTTTGTAAAGAAGTAATTGGAAAGACCTTTTCATTAAGTTTTGCTGTGGTTTCTCTTGTGACACCCTCTGTCTTTAGACCATCAGTAACAGAGAAAGCACTACAAGTTCCAAAGTCTTCATCAGGCTTGATCATCTTGGAGAAATTTTTCAAAGGAACATCAGTTTTTTGTACAAAATCTTCATCCAGTTTTTCTTTTTGTTTTTTCACCAAAGTCTTAAGAGTGAACTCTTCTCTAGGATCAGCTTGAATCCTCTGAGGAGGTGCCTTTGAAAGGCAAGTGGTATCTGCTAGAGGATGAAGATTTTAAGAAATGGGAAGAAAAAGCACCATGAATCGGTGCCAAGAGATTAGAGGGGAAAACAGAGACACAAAGACTTAGAGTTAAAGAACAAAAGCAGGGATCATCAGAAAGTGTGGCAGCTCACAATCAGACATGAACAGAGGCCATTGCTCTACCTTTATCTGGTCCTCCTACTATAATCTCAGCACTTTCAGGAGTCAGAGCTGGAGGAACTGTTGTGGGAATCGCCTGGGTTTCTTCTTCCATTTCATTTTTCATATACAACATGCCCATAATTAGTAGGGAAGAAAAAGAGGACAAAAAAGAATTCATTTAAGGAAAAAAAACAGGCAGTAAAAGAACAGTGATGCCTGACGATAAGGCATAGGGGGATAAGACATAAAAATACACTTATCATGAGTTGGAACAGGACAGATGTCCAAGTGTTCCTTCGGTTGGTTCAAAGAATAGAATGTGTAATCGTGTGAGAATAAAAAGGATAGTTAGTCTCTTGATACCTCTGGCAGCTGATTGTGGTGAAGGTCTTTTCTTTTCAACTGCCTTTAAAGGGACCAAAGATTTTGTCTCGGGCACCTTCTCCAGAGATTCCTCCTTTGGAGGTCTGGCCCTGCTTTTCTCGCCTTTTCTGGTTGCACCTTCAGCTTTTGTTGAAAATGCTGTTGAATCTTGTTGGATCTCTTTAGGTCTCTTCAACTCAATATCAGTGAATGACTCAATCATTTTTTCTTCAAGGCTCTCTCCTACTTTAGACACAACTTTCTTCTTGAAAGTAACATCAGATTTGAGCTCCTGCGCTGCCTCAGGTTTGACTACCAACAAATCTTGTAAAGTTTCTCTACTCGAGACAGTGATATTTGTTGGTTGAATCTGGGTTTCCACAATTCTATTCATGTCCTCTGTAACCTTTTTCATCTGGGAAGGTGCTGCGACATCAAACCGGTTTTGGACTGGGGCTTTTTCTGCTTCGTTTATCGTTTCTGTGACTTGTTCAACTCTTCTGTCCCTTTCTTTCGGTATGATTAATGTGATGCGGTCATCATGTTTAACTGATTTCTCTGTCAGTACCCTCCTTTCTTCCCTACTTTGTTTTCTTGCATCTGTGCTGATAGTCACAGGAGCTTTGGGTTCATCGATCATGACCTTCGCCACGACTGACCCTCTGTCTTTGTTCCCGTCTTCAGTTTTTACAATGTCGCCCTTTCTCACTTGTCTCTCTTTGCTCTCTGCCTTAAGAGCCATCTGTCTCTGTTTTTCAATTGTGATGTTGGTCTCATGAAGAGAATCCTCTTTTCTATCTGGTATGACCATTATTTCTTCAGTTTTTGCTTTCAGAGGTTTATCTGGGAGCGTTGACTTCTCCCAAACTTTCTCCTCTATGGCAGCAGTGGTTTCTTGTGTTTTCGGGACAAGTTTATGTTTAGACAGCTTGGTTTCTTTCTTGGCTTTGTCAGTAACAGAAATCTCGCCTTGTATTTCAGATGTTTTATCTCTTTGGCTCGTGTCTTCATCATATACCTCAGGCAATGATAGTACAGCCTTTCCCGGAAGAGCTACCTCATCTTCATACGACAGTATGACGTGTTGTTCAAATATGTCTTGATTCTTTTCAACTTCCTGCATGGGGAACAGTTTCTCTGCTGTGTGGCTGACTTCATGTGTCTCCCGAGTTCCTTCTATTTTTTTGGGCTTGATGAATTTCAGAGTTGCTGAGAGTTTTAAGAAATACAAGAAGAGGCGTCATGATGGCGGCGCCAAGAGACAATGACAAACACAAAGACAAACATCAGAGTTAAGAAGGAGGGCAACATTTTGGTATTAGTGCAAAGTGAAAATCCACCTGCTCACTATTACAATCAAGGCTGAATTGACAGTTAAAATGCTCCATCATGGCTGGTACCTTTTTCTGTAGAGACTTTCTTCTCTTCTGTAGGAACAATCGCCTCAGCCTCCTTTCTTACTGTTTTTGAAAGAATTAATCATTTTTAATTAACTCCAGAAGACCAAGAAGCAAATAATCACAAATGTCATGCAAATGTTAAATCCGGCAAGACGAGACGCAAAAGAAATGGCAGATGGCATAACAGACCCACTTATCAAGAAGCAACCCCTCAGTTAAATAAATGCTGTAAATGGACTGACTGGGCAAGACTCAAGGAGATATAAATTCCATCTATTGTACCTGTAGCTGGAGCTTTCAGTGCTTGTAGTGCCTGTTCAGGCTGAGCTTCAGAGGCCTTCTTAGATTTTTTATCAAGCACTTTTAAGGGTAGCCTTTCCACAGGTATTTTTTCGGTGTCTTTCTTTGACAACACTTCAGGTTTTACTTTGTCAACCTTTATAGGAAGCTCTGCAGGTAACTTCGCAGGAGTTCTCTCCTCCTCAGTTAGCTTCCTCTGAAGAGCAGCTTTCTCTGGAACTGTTTTTGGTGGTTTTTCTGGAACTTTCTCAAGTACTTTTTCATGAACCACCAGCTTTGGACTTTCCTCAACTTTTCTCATTGATTCCGGCACCTTTCCTGGGACCCTCTCAAAAGTGTTTTCCTCCACCTCTGCTGTATCTGTAGGTTGTCTCTCAAGAAATTCTTCCAGTACCTTTTCAGAAACCCTTTTGGCTTCCAACAGAACCCTCTTATCATACTCCTGGGGTACATGTTCAGGCACTCCTTTAGGTAAGAGTTTAGGTTTGGGCTTCAAATCTTTAAGAAGATTTGACACAGGACATGTCAAGAAAAAAGAGGTTAAAATGTGCTGGCGCACAATTAATTAAAGACATAGTGAAAGAAGAATATAAAAAACCCTATCAATGTTCACTTCTAAAGCAATAAGAATCATGGAAGATCTGCTTTATAACATCTAAAACCAGAAACAAAGCTTACTTCCAAAGTACAGAGTGTATGTGTGTTTTTGGACCTGAAAATGTCATTAAAATCAGTCCAGAATTTTGTGAGTTATTTTGCAAAGAAAAAATGCTGGCTGTCATGTAACCTCCTTGGCGGAAGTAATGATACCAACAAATCAAAGAAGCTAGCAAGGCTTTGGCTTTAACCAAGAAAAGATCCATCAGATAATGAAAAGTACCTTGTTTTGTTGATTCTTCGATGGGTGCGACAGCTGGTTCTGATTTCTTGGCTGTTTTGGGAGGCTCAGGAATTGTTTCTAAAGAGCATCATTCACACATTAGAAGCATTTCAGTAAAATGAAGAATGTGACAGGAAGGGCAACTCTGTCGAGTATAAGATGATAAGATGTACTCTAAGATTTGACTCAAGAAAACCCTCAAAAGCATTGGAAGATTATCGGCATATAGACGTTTGGGTGCCACTGCATGAATACCTCAAATAAAACTACTATTATACATCAGTTATCAGTGACAGAATGTGATGCCTTGCAAGTTAAAGTTTGACTCTGGAGTTAAGACTGTCAAGAAAAACTCCAGGTCAGAGACATTCAAT
Organism: Takifugu rubripes; assembly: GCF_901000725.2. NCBI lineage: Eukaryota > Metazoa > Chordata > Actinopteri > Tetraodontiformes > Tetraodontidae > Takifugu > Takifugu rubripes. The sequence continues at coordinate 28,789,257 of NC_042285.1, read as the reverse complement.
ACCTTTTTTTAGTAGTTGCTTTGTTGTAGGCTTTGGCTCTAGTTTCACTCCAGCATCAATCTCCTTTACTTCTGGTTTGGACTTCCGCAGTACCGCAGGCTCTGGTTTGGAAAGTGGACGTTCTGGCTTTATTTCAACAGGCTGAGGTTTACCAACTTCTGGTTCCTGTTTAGTTGTTTCAGGTTCTCGTGCAAGTTTCTTCAGTTCCGGTTTTGGGACTTTAGGTTCAGGCTTTGTTGCTTCCTGGATTTTTGGTTTGGCTTTTTCTGGTTTTGGACCTTCAGCCTTTGATACTTCTGGTTCAGGCTTAACCTTTTTCAGTTCTGGTTTTGCAGCTTCTTCAGCAACTTAAAGTAACAATTAAGTTTGGGAAGATATCAGAAAATAAATTAAGCCACAGAAACACCAAGAGCGGCTTCTATGTTCGAAGCACAGGTGAGACATCTTGTTACACAGAGAAACAAAGTAGACACAACAAGAATTCACCCAAACCCACATGACCACACAAACAGTAAATACCTTTGGATGGTGGTGTTTTCAGCTTCTTGACTGGTTCTGGCTTGGCCTCAGACTCTGGCTCAACCTTCACTGCAGGCTTGGGTTCAGGTTCCACTTTGGGAGCTGGTGTGGGCTTGGCTTCACTTTCTGTCTTCGGTTTTGGCTTTAGTATGGGTTTTGCCTTCAGTTCAGGTTCCACCACCAGTTTGGGCTTTGGTTCAGGTTCAGCCCTTGGTTTGGGCTCTGGTTCGGGTTCCACCTTTGGTTTGGGCTTTGGTTCAGGTTCTGCCTTCGGTTTGGGCTTTGCTTCAGGTTCTGCCTTCGGTTTGGGCTTCGGTTCTGGTTCTGCCTTTGGTGCGGGCTTGGTCTCAGGTTTGGGTTTAGCTGCAGTTTTTGGTTCCACAGGTACCTGAGGCTCATCTTCAGGCAGGTAAGACAGACAGTGGCTGAGGTTAGCATGTAATCAGCAGAATCTTTTAAGTAACTGTTAAGAGGCTTTAAAAGAGGAAGTGAAAATGGACACTGAAGACAAAAAGTGCTGTCAGATGTGTATTTTTCACTTACTTCAGTCCACACAGTAGTAATTAGACAAAAGAGGTGAGTATCTCAACTGTAAACAAAGAACTGTTTTTGGTTTGTGCCAATCAGAGTAAAGTTAAGTACCTTTCTTTGGTTCTTCGGGAATCTTGGCTGGTGGCAGAGGAGCACTGTCCTCCGGTTCTTGCAAGATACATTAAAAACATAAGTAAAATTCTAGGAAATGGAAGTATTAAAGGACAGAGCAACAAAGATGTAAGATATATCAGAATGTTAAAATCGGACACCTCTACCTTTGACAGGAGAGACTTCTTTCTTTTCAGAGACTAAAGCTTTGGCAATCTTCTCCTCCACTGGCTTTTTGGGCTTTGCTGCTACAGTGTTTCATTTCATAAAAAGAATAAAATTTCAAACTCTGAGGAGGATTCACATCTATGTGAATTAAGGGTTAAAGTGAAACTCTAAATATGTGAAAAAGACATGGAAACAGGCATTGGGGTGTATTGGTACCTTTTGGTGGTGAAGGCTCCTTCTTGGGTGGTGCTGGCTTCTCTTCTGGCTTTTTCTCTACTTAAAAGACACGATCGTATGAGGACCACAGGACAAATGTGAAGAAATGTCAAGTAAAGCGAAGCGCGCCACAAGATATTAAGACCAAACTAAGTTGTTAAATAACATGCAAATAACGACGGAGCAGAAGGAGACAAGCCCCACGGGGACGTAAGTGCAGAAGGACAAAGCTTAGATTTTACGTTTGTGCGTAGCACAGCTTAGCAGGAGGCTGAGCTACAGGAGGTGAGGATTACCTTCTAATGGGACTCCCTCTCTCATTTCAACCTTTTTGGTCACCACCGTCTCCTCAACAAGAACTCTTGTAGCTGGTTGAGACAGAGGACACAGGAACATGCTCAGAGTCAGCGTAATACAATGTTCCTGCTGGATAACCAAGTAGAAATCCTGACACAGCGATTAGATGGACAAACACAAGTGAGTCTGAGCTCATGATAGACCCAAGGTGTGAAGACCACGAAGAGGACGGGAGCCAGTAAATGGAAAGGCCACGGCTTCAGTCACAATACTTTTTCTTGATGATGAACTTCTGAAGTGTCTCATTTGAATAAAACATCATTCTAATTTCAGAGGTTCAAGAAAAGAGAAACTAGAGACCAAACAGATGGTGAAAGAATCCAGGACGCCTGGACATGGACGCCTCAAGAGTCACCGAAGGAATTGGAACCAAACTAAAGACGAATTGAGATGAAGTTCTAATAAACATATACACCCAAAATACCTCTACAATCATGACATTAAAGAATCAAGGTGGCTGATGCAAAATACGGATCAAATCGGAATGCCCATCCGTCATTAGGGCGACATTTAAACCACCATGAAGGAGGTCAGATCACATGCTCTTCACTGGATGAGGAGGAGGAGGGTGACAGAATGATGAAGAGTCTTCGATCACTATCAACCTCGGCAGAGCAACTTTTCAGAGTGAGGACACAAAAGAAGACAGGAAGATCCACAAAGGAGCTAAAGGTTCCTTCATGTGCAGGAGGGAACCCACGGAACCTACCTCCTGGACTGTGTCAGTGCTTCATCAGATACGTGAAATTTGAACTGAAATGTTTCTCTATGTTCAAACTTTCCTATTTATTTGATGTTGACAACTCTGAAATGTCTGAACTTGGATCTAATAACTAGGTTTATTTTTGAATACTCCTTTTATCCTAATGTGGAAGAATGGATGAATGATTGAGTTAGAGACAAAAACACTGTTTTGAATTCTTTCATGTCAAATAAAAACAAATGAAACATGCATTATAATAAGAAGAAATAATAATCTGATGGGGGACACAGAAAGAAATGCACTGGTTGAAAATACCTCTTTGTTCTTCTTCATAATGATAGAATTCAGAAGATTCTTCAAAAGAAAGAGAACATGGTGGCCTCATTATCACATTAAACCAAAAATCAGAATACAAAATGTTTAAAATGATGCCTCTTTAAGTTACCTTGGATTTCCACTGAAGACGGAACCTCGGGCCTCTGAACCGATAAGTCCGTGACATCTACACAATCACACCAAGACAACAGAACAGGTCTTTAACAGGACTTTAGGGGGAAAAGTGCCTTTAATTAACATCAACCACCGCTAACATGCTGAAATCCAAAGCCTTTATCATTTCAACCTAATCACCTGTAGCATTAGCCTTATCATACCTAACATAGCATTCACCTTAATTTTAGACAGAAGGAAATAATTCCTTAGCTTCTATAGGTAAGAACAAATAGAAGATACTATGTTCTGTGTGTAGCTAATAGCAATGCTAATTAAAGAATGTCTATCCACGGATGGAAACTAGAACCTGTCCCATTTCCCCAGAACTGCTATCCCTCATATGGCTTGTGCCACCACCCGCTCCGGCCATAAATAAAACCTCCCGGCAGACATTTGGACCATTTTGTACCGGGGGGTCCTTCGTTCGGTAGCTTTAACGCTCCCGCGCTTCTCTCGTATTGTTCCTGGTTTATTCCAAACAGGAAAATCCCACCTATGACCCGGAAAAGCGCAACAGGGCGGCCGTGGCTCATGCTGGTGCCCTTGGGTGGTTCTTCTGGCTCCACAACAGTGAGTTGTGATGCTCAGACAACATCCAATCAAACTTGCTATTTCTCAGGACGGACGTGTTTCCGTGCAAGGACGGGAATTTAGATCGGAGTAGAATTTATTCACGTTTAAGATAGCTGATATAAACTTTAGCGTCTCGCTCGGCTCACTCAGGGAGACACCTGTCCGCCGCCGCCATGTTGTGTGGGCTGATCTGTATCGAATAGTGTTGTGTTTTTAAACCGTAAACCTTCAAACCGAGCTACCACTTACCTAAAGGCACCATCGCCAGTTCAATTTCTGCGAAAAGGGGGAAAGCAAAGCGCAAGTTAAAAGCTAAACGAGTGGAAGGCTGAACAGAAGCTTTAAAGGTGCCGCCTGACTAGGAACTGTACCTTTGCCAGACAAATAAAGCTCAGCTGTGCTCTTAGCCTCTCCTCTGGGCTCCAACCTCACAATCACTGAGTACACGCCTACATGGGATTATTAATGAAGACGATGAACACTCAGGTCAGAAAGAAACAATGAGAGACAAGTCTGAGGGGCTCTGACGCTGCGGCGGCGCTCTACACACCTTCGTCTTCGATGGCCACATTTCGGATGACCATGAAATGTCTTCGGCCCTCACTTGTGAAGTTGTATTTGGGGCTTTCTTTCAGTTCCCAGGTGTCTTTGTACCATGAAACAATGGCATTGTCGAAGGACACCTCGCACTCGAATGTGGCCGACTGCCGCTCATTGACTTCGATGCTATGGATGCGTTTGGTGAAATGAATTTGCTCGGCTAAAAAAAAGAAAGACGGATAAACGAGTGTCTGACAAAAATGGAAGTCTTGATTAACACGCCGACCACGTGGCAGCGATGGGATGTAACTGAGTATTTCTGAGTATTGTTACTCCTGACTGAACGTGTCTACTTTAGCTGCTTTGAGCTTTTATACGTTAATCTGAATGTTTCATAAAACAAATACTGACATTTTCATTCCTGTAGTATTTTAGTAGTGTCTAATTGTCAAGTGGCTTCTATATTCTTGAGATTTGGCTTGATTATCCAGTAGTTTATTTGATGGTTTAGCCATACTGTGGTTAGCTTTGTTTAGTTAGAACACAGAAATAGAGAAAATAGAAAAACAAAAAAGGAAAGGTTTTTTTTTAACAAAGAAGAACAAATTACAACTCAATTAGAACAAACAAAATGTTCATTTAAGTTTCAAGATGTTTCAAGATGTCATTCTACTTTTACATTTTTCCAAAATATGTCTAAATGTACTTTAACTTGTAGTTTTAGTGTTTTACTATTTAGTATTTAACATTTGTGGTTACTGTTGTACCAGAATACTTTAGTTACATGTTACAAAACTGCCACATGGAGAAGGTTATCAGGCGGCTTGGCTGACTGGTTGTTGGGAGAAGATGGATGAAGATGGACATACAGACAAAATGACAGTCGACATTTCTGGCAAGGTAACCCAGAAGAGGAGAGGTGGAACCATGTTATGATAGAGGGAGACAAATCCCAGAAGAAAGAGACAAAAAAGAGGGAAATCCAGAAAAATTAGTCTCACTGTTTGATGGAAAAGGTGGAAGAGGTTAGTAAAAAACCCAAATAACATCCAGCACGTCTAGAAGGCTTCAGGATTATTTCCAGGTACAAACCTTCCACCCAGAGGTCGGCCGACGACTGCAGGTTCTGATACTGGCAGGTGTATCGGCCCTGGTCTTCAGGCTTGAGGTCACTGATCAGAAGTTTCTGAATCTTGTGTTTCACCTCAGATGTGAACTTGCCCTTCAGCTCTAACTGTTTTCCATTTTTAAACCACTGAGCTTGGACATTGGGGATGGACAACTGACAAGACAGCGTGCACGACTGGCCCTCCTTACCCGAAGTGTCCTGTAGATGCTTTTCAACCTCTGCCTCTGAAAGACACGAGGAACAGAAACATCTGTCAAAAACAAACATGTCACTAACCATAATTCATCCATAATAATCCCGGGAGCCCGTTTGGCCCATTTAAGGGGCAACATTTCTCTGGTCTTCTTGATAAATGATGATTTCAATAATCATGGGTCAGATTTGCTTGCACAATTGTCCGCTGGTCACATGATTGATGACAACATGACAAAGCCAGCGGTCATAAAAGAAGCTTCATTCACACTCAGATCTCAATTCTTCTGATATTTTTGCTTCCACAACATTGTCACTTTCTGAAAACAGATGCGATTAGGACACAGTCCCTCTACTGACCCATAACGACGAGCTTGGCACTGGAGATGTGGGGTCCACAGACCACCCGGTAGTTGCCCTGGTCTGATGCCTGGCACCTCCTGATCTTGAGCAGGTGGCGGTCCCCACTGGCACTGATGTGGTACTTGTCGCTGCTGTCCAGTTTCTGGGTGCCCTTGTACCAAGACAGGGCGATCTCTGGGTAGTTGATCGTGATCTCACACTGGAATTCTGCCTCCTTGTTAGTGAAGACAGACTGGTCAGAAATATCCCTCAACACGGTTACGGGCTGTGGGAGACAAAGCAGAGCAACGTGAACCATCTGACCGACAGAGTCCGTCAGGTGTCAGAAAGTTTGATCTTTGGATTCAACCCGACCTCCGTCCTCTCCATCCTCTTCTGCAGGTCAGCCACCAATCTGGCCATGTCCTCCTCAGACTGTCTCTCAACACGTTCCAGCTCCTGTCAATCACAGCGGCATCACTGCACAGCTCCTCTGACTGGCAGACACGTGCAGTGAGGACAGCAACTTACTGGTCTTCCACTTTCCATAGCCTTCTCCCTCTTCAGCTGCTCGATGGCCTGCAGCATGCCGCGGTAGTCAGTGATGCCGTACATCCGGGCATATTTCTCGTACTCTTTGGGGTCGACGTTCCTCAACAGCTCAATGATATCTATGTCCTTCTCTTCCTTTGGACTTTTCTGCTTCGAGGGGGTCCTGAGAGGAAAAACCCGTCAGATTCGTGGATTTTATTGGAGTTATGATTGTTCGCACGTTTTGACTTTGACAGCTAGGCCGGGGTTATTTCTCCTGGTTAGTTAGTTCACTGAAGGTTTCTCTCACTTTTTCAGCTTGGCTCGGAGGTCTCCATCAAGCACCGCCGTCTCCTTCTTCTCCTCCACATGTAGTTCGGAGCTGCACTCAACCTCCCCGTGCTTGTTGGAGGCGACGCACCTGTACTGGCCTGAGTCAGACCTGGTCACCTCACGGATCTCTAGCTTGGCCTCCTGGCCCTTCTGGTCGACAGAGATGCGACCACCGTGTGTGATCTGCCGCCATTTCCCCTTCATCCACTTCACATTGGGGATGGGGTCACCGCCCACTTTGGCCATGAAGGTGGCGGTGCTCTCTGTAAACAGCAGGTGGAGCATTACGATGAACAAACGCACACTTTTCTTTTACATAATAGATTCATTTCATTTAAAGAGTGGATTTTTTTTTAAAATGTTCTGAAAACAGTCCTTTTCTCTGTATATCCTCTCAAGACAGAACCGACTCACTCTCTGGGACACGAATGGGTTTGGGCTCTTCAATGAAGAACAAGTTGTCCTGTTTTTTTGCCGGAGTGGCAGCTGGAGCTTCAGCAGGTGCCGGAGCTGCTCCTGGTTTCTCTGCAGGATGACAAACATCAGATTCTGAAGAATAAACCCGACTGACAAAACATGAATTCATCAAAAGGAACATTCAATCAAACATTCCAGTGTAGTCCCAATACTATCACGTGAACGTCATTATCAAATATCATCCTAATCTTAAACATCTCAAAACGTCACATTAAATGAGGAAATCTTTCAGATTTAGTTTAAACTGGATTGGGGTGTTCAGCACTCACGTCTGACTGTGACTTTGGCCTTGCAGAACTCAGTGCCGGCGCCGTTGGTGGCCCTGCACAGGTAATCACCGGCATCGGTTCTGGAGGCAGGGCTGATCTCCAGGCACGCCGTCCCATCCGTAAAGCTGATTCTGGTGTTTCCAGCTGACACCAGCTCCTTCCTGTCCTTCATCCACTGGACCGTCAGAGGGGCGGAGCCACAAACGTGACACTTGAGACTCATCTTGTCGCCCTCATCCACCGTCAGCGGCTTCAGAGGGACGTCGAACACTGGAGGCTTCTTGGCCTCTGCAGGTTAGTCAAGAACAGTATTTCATGCTTTCTGTTTGTTCCGTTTTGAACACATTAACATGTTATTTGTCGAGTTGGATAACCACAATTTTGAGAACTGACATCTTGAAACTGTCAAGAATTTTTTAATAAAAGCTAAAATCATTTGCTGTTGTCTGCCTAATGAAGCCACACCTTCTGAAACACAAAAAGATTTGACCACCAATATTAATGGCAAATTCTAAGGATAAGCCAAAACGTTCTTCCACCAGTGTAATCGTCGAAGTATCATCCTGGAGAGGTCTTCCACGTGTTTAGCGTTCCCATCGCTACCATTAGAAAGATCCAAAGGGAGCTCACCTGAAATGCCAACGGTGGTGTCGCAGGAGGCTCGCCCAGCCTCGTTGGAGGCCTGGCAGGTGTACCTGCCGCTGTCAGTCACCTCACTACTCTTGATACACAGCACCGCCACGTTGCTCTTGAAGCTGACGTCATATTTGTCTGAGCTGTGGATCTCAGTGTCTCCTTTGTACCAGCTGACAGACATGGGCTGCGAGCCGGACACTCTGCCCTCAATCTTCACCAGCCTGCCCTCCGTGTCCTCGATGTGCTCCGAGGGTTTCTTGGTGAACACTGGTGGGTTTTTACGCTCTGTGAATTCAAAGAAGTGTTGATGATGGAGGAAGTGAGGCTGCAAAGCTCAAGTGTGGATGAAAAGCTCAAATACCTTTAACGGTGATGTCAGAGGAACAGGAGACCTTCCCTACGTCGTTCATGGCAGAACAGAAATATTTTCCTGTGTCACTTTTGTCAGCCTTCAGGATGGTCAGGTGGGGGGTATCATCAACACAAGTGATTTTATAATTTCCACCACTTCGAATATCTTTGTGATCTTTGGACCATGTGACTTTAATGGGGGCAGACCCAGTCATGTGACACTCCAGCTCTATGCTGTCTCCTACTGTCACTTCCTGTGGTGCCAATTTCCTGTCAAAGACTGGAGGGTATCTGGGTTCTGCAGAGCAAAAGAAGGTGGGGAACTTTAAACAGACCCATCAGAATCCACGATTGTTTGACAACATGAAATCTGACATGACCACATGGGCCACATGTCCGACCACAGTCAGGTCCAAATGACAGACCTTGGAGAGTGAGTTTGGCCCTGCAGGAGGTAGAGCCCACGCTGTTGGTGGCCACGCACGTGTACTCGCCAGAGTGCCTCATTTCACCGCGTTCAATCTGCAGCACCGCCGTGTTGTCATCGTACAGCATGGAAAAGTCTCCGCCCTCCTTCAGCGGCTCACCATCCTTCAGCCAGGACACCTCGATGGGCGACGAGCCGGCGATGCGGCACTCAAAGCGGACGGGCTGACCCTCAGTCTGCTGCAGGCTGGTGATCTTCTTGGGGAAGGATGGTGGCGTTTTGGCTTCTGAAATCAAGGTGCAGTTATGGTAACTAGACATTATTCCACAGCAAATTTAAAATAAATCACAGCTGTAAAAGTGTGTAGAAATGAAGCCTGAATCAAATGAAAAGTAACAACATTGGAGGAAAAAAGAACTTCAGGTCTTCACCCTGTACGCTGAGTCTGCAGGAGGAGGAGGCTGAGCCTATGCTGTTCTCGGCCTTGCAGGTGTACTCTCCGATATCGGTCTTGGTGGCCTTGCTGAGCTTCAGACAGGCCACGCCCTTCGAGTACTCCAGTCTGCAGGTGGGGCTGGAGCGAACTTTACCATCAGCCTTGAACCAGGACACCTTGATCTCGGGTGTGCCGGCTACCTTGCACTTCAGACAGACGGCGTCTCCTGCTGTCACTTCCATGGGCTCCAGGGTCTCCACAAAGTATGGAGGTTCTGCGTCCAGGAAAGATTCCAAGGTTACATTTGAAGAATTGAGAGTAAAGTTGAGGTGAAAGCTCTGCTGGACTAACCGAGGATGGACACGGTGGCTTCACAGGTGTCCCTGCCAGCATCGTTGGAAACCTCACACAGATATTTCCCAGCAGCCTCCTTGTCGTCAGTGCTCAGGCACTCGAGGATGCAGGAGCTCTCTGTGGTGGTGATGTTGTACTTGTATGAAGCAAAAACCTGCTGGCCATCTTTGTACCAGTTAACCGCGATCTTGGGAGTTCCAGTGTACGTGCACTCCAGCATCAGTGGCTTGCTCTTTTCCACAGACACATCCTTTAGCTTTTTGGAGAAGGCTGCAGGTTCTGGTCAAAACACATAATCAAAATCAGGCCAGCAGGAAGAAAACCCTTCTGCAACATGGGTCCTACATGTGTTGTTATTGATTAAGTAGTTGTATTAAATTCTACTATAAAATGCTCAAACATGGCGAAAACTGAACACCCTCAGCTTTTTGACACCTCTAACTTGCTTTCCATGTGTGTTTGACTTACCTTTGATGGTGAGATGAACTGGCCAGCTCTCCTTCCCTGCCTCATTAATGATCTGACAGGTGTATTCTCCAGCGTGCGACTTGCCCACGTTGAGAAGATCCAAAACGACTTGGTTGGTTGACTTCAGGGAGAAAGTGCAGGCCTGGCTGGGCTCCAGCTCCTTGGCCCCTCTGAACCACTTCAGCTTGAGCGGAGCGCTGCCCTTCACCATGGCTGAGAAGGTCACGTTTGAGCCTGGTAACGCCTCCACAGACTGGGGCGGCACCACAAATGAAGGAGGTTCTGGTACCAGCAGGAGATGAGTCATGTTAACTTAAATGTATAAGCTGCTAATTTAGTTGTATCTGTTCAATTAAAACCATTTTCTTTGTTTTGGTGATTAAAATTGACTTTGTAAAAAATACATACATTCATAAACAAATGCTGTGATAAAATCTACAGCTTTATGTTCATAAAATAAACATGAACCAAACTAGTGCGTGTTTCTACTGCCGGTGCAGACCTTTCACATCCAGGGAGGCGGTGGTCTCGCTGGTTCCGGCCTCGTTGATGGCCTTGCACTTATACACCCCAGAGTCGGACAGCTTCAGCGTGGGCACCCTGAGGGTGCAGCTGTTGCTGCTGAAGGAGATCTCATAGTTTGGACCGCTGTGTATCTCCTCTCCATTATGGTACCAGGAGATAGTGAAAGGTGGGGATCCTGAAACTTTGCACTCCATCTCTCCCGTTTTTCCCACAACCGTGTGGCAATCCTTCAACTTCCTGGAGAATGAGGGCGGTATGATCTTATCTGTCAGGGAGCAAAGCAAAACACGGGGAATAAGCACGTGTTCACACACAACTTTATACCATTAAATCCATTTCATGTTATTTCTTAGTAAAAGACATTCACATGTATCCTTAAATATAAAATCTACTGGAAAATTATCTTCCCCTTTTGTAGAATTTTATGTTTAGCTTTTGTTTGTATATTTAATTCATGGAAATTTGGAAGAAGACACCAACCTAAGACAGTGAGGTTGATTTTGCTTAAGTCCTTTCCAACCTCGTTCATAATCTCAAAAGTGTATTCTCCAGAGTCCAGTTTCTCCGTCGAGAGAACATTCAGGCAGGAGATCATCCGCGAAAAAGAGATTTTGTACTTGTTCCCCGAGGCCAGCTCAATTCCGTCCTTGAACCACTTGGTAACAAGCTCTGGGGTTCCACATACTTTCACCTCCAGGGCGGCGATGTCCCCCGCTGTCACGCTCAGGGCATCGGGCTTGTCCACAATCTTGGCAGGTTCTGGAATCCACAGTCACACACATGTAATCAAAGCTGCTGCGGACGAGTGGGGATACGATTTGCAGGAGAAAGAGAGAATTATATGGTTACAAACCTAGAACATTCAAGTTAGCAAAACACTCGGCTGTCCCAGCATCGTTTGTGAGGCGGCAGGTGTATCGGCCTGCTGTGGTGGCATCCGCCTTAAATACTTTAAGTGTAACATTGTTGTTCTCAAAGGTGATTCTCCTGTTGTCACCGTCTCTGAGAATGTGATCCTTGTCCTGTACCCAGGACACGGTAATGGGTTCAGAACCTTTAACAGTGGCCTGAAGGCTCACTTCCTGTCCCAGAATGACCGTCATGTTTGACAATTTCTTCACAAATGATGGCGGCTCTGGAGACACAGAAAGAGCCAACAGGGCAAAGTCAGCATGGTGAAGGGGACATTTCGGAACATTTAAAGCCGTTGAGAACCTCTACTGACCTCTGAGTTTAACCAAGGTCTGGCAGGTTTCACTTCCTACACTGTTGGAAACTTTGCACTCGTATTGGCCAACGTCTTGTGGCTCTATTCCAATAACGTGAAGAGTAACTGAGCTGCCCTCGCTCAACATTTTATACTTCCTGCTCTCCGTTAAGGGCTTCTTATCTTTGAACCATGTGATTTGGAATGGAGCTGTTCCACTCAGCTCACAGTCCAAACTCACGTCCTTACCCTTCAGACCTTCGATGGGCTGAGGTACTTTGGTAAATGATGGAGGTTCTGAAGAGAGAGATCGAGGAACTGTTTAAGATGCGTTCATTATGCCAAAAGGCCTTAAAGGTGAACGACGTAACATTGAACGTGTTGTGACACTGCCATGACTTTACAGTCAGGAATGATCAGCTACTACAACATTTGTTACACTCAAAACTAGCATGTGCTACAAATGTACGGGCTTTGAGTGTGGTGGGAGGGTTGAGACTATGGACTCAGCAGAATATAATGATAAAAACTTTCAGCCCAGTTGAGAAACGTCGTGATGACTAAAGCTAACATCTTCAACTTGCAGACATTCAAACATGTCTTTGTCTGTTTGATGTTCCACTGTCAAAACCTTAGTGTCTCACTTTAACGGAGGTTTAGAAAGAGTCAAAGCAGAACCCTAAAGGGATTTACGTGCACAGCGAATCTGGACGACTCTGGTCGCTTGATGTGCATTTATGCTATCAAACTACCGCAAGAATTCAGTTTCCTTGTGTGCACGTGACCACATGAAATCACAGGCGATGGTGGAAAAAATGGAACGTTGGAAAATTTGGTCCCATTTTGACTTTTGAGACTGTAGACAGAAAATAAAATTTCGGATGATTTTTGATGTACGAACTGTGTGAACGGCCACCGGTAACGGAACCCGTCCACAGACGCGTGAATAGGATCAATTTAGTAGTTTTAAGTGAAAAAGAATTTAAAGTCTCAACACGTGACAACGTTACGTAATGCACCTTTAAGGAACAATTCAATGTAAAGCCAGAATAATGAACATTATCAACAGGAAGTCAGTGGGAGGCTGACCTTTAATGCTAAGTGTGGTGCTGCAGCTGACACTGCCAGCATCGTTCTGAGCCTCACAGGTGTACACGCCATCATCATCAAAGCTGGTAGACAACAGTTCCAGAACTGCCACCGAGTCAACAAAGGATGTTCTGCAGTTAGCCCCGTCCATGACTTTGGTATCGTGTTTGTACCAGGTCACTTTCAGAGGGGTCGTTCCACAGACTTTGCACTCTAATCGGAGTGAATCGCTCTGTTTCACAAACTTAGCAACGGGGAGTTTCAGCACAAACTCTGGAGGTTCTGGAAAGCGAAAACACAAACATGTTAGCTGCTGACATTCCAAATGATTGCAGACAGAGCAGAGCCCAATGGTGAGAGGCGGACGGGATATGCCTTTAAAACAGGTTAAAGCTGAGTTAAAAAGACAAAAGTCCAACCTTTAACAGTCAGGTTTGCACTACAGCGTGCAGAGCCAGCGGCATTGCGGACTTGGCAAGAATAAGCTCCACTCTGAGAAATACCGACAGAATAGAGCTCTAAGAAACAAGAGAGTCCATCGAGTCCTGTGAAGCACGTGGGTCCCGTCATCAGCTCTTTGTCATCCTTGAACCACTGAACTGTGAAGGGTGGTGTTCCCTTAAAGGTGCCCTTGAAGCGCACCTTGGCATTAGGTACAGCGGACTGTGGCTCAGGTGGACTCACAAAGCTGGGAGGTTCTGAAGACAGGACACAGCAGGTTAAAGAGATACTCACCTGTCAGAGTTGGCCTACGTGAGCAGTTAGAGTAAGAGAAGAACACCGTCCAACCTTTCACCAGCAGTGTTGCGCTGCTGTCACAGCTTCCTGCGGCATTGGTCAGTTTGCAAGAGTAGGATCCAGCGTCAGCCGGCTCCAGCTGCTCGATCTCTAAAGACACCGAGTTGTCCTGCTGGATGAGTTTGTGTTTCACACCACTGAAGATTTTCTTTCCATCTTTCTGCCATTCCACTGAGATGGGAATTGATCCAGAAATTTTGCAACATATCTGAACAAAGGAGCCAAGAATCTCCTGCATGTCTAGCAGGGGCTTGATGAAGCTCGGGGCAATGACTTGTTCTGTTACCGGGGGAACAGTCAGACATTAGGGCTTCACTTATTCTGACTCAGGACATGTGTGCAGATTTCACACCAACCTAACACGATCAGCTTGACTTTGCAGGAGCAGCGACTGATGTGGTTTGCCACCTCTAGGATGTACTCTCCTTCATCGTCCCGCTGAGCAGACTGAATCTTCAGGCTGCTGATGTTGTTCTCAAACGTTAGCTTGTGCTGTCGGATGGACTGAAGCTCCTTCTCGTCTTTCAGCCATTTCACTTTGAGCTCAGGCGAGCCAGTTACCTTACAGTCCAGACTGACTGGATCTCCAACGGTAACCTTAATAACGTCGGGTTTCTCTGTGATCTGAGGAGGCTCTAATGTGCAAAACAAAGAGGATCATCGATAACGTCTCTGAGGAAGGAAGAGCGACAGCGCAGCTGCTTGAGTACCGACCTTGGACAGTGAGGGTGGCAGAGCACTTAGTCTGTCCAGCCTCATTCACCACTTGGCAGCTGTATTTTCCACTGTGCGCTGCTTCACACGCAGGAATCTTAAGAATCGCAACATTGTTCTCAAATGTTCTCTCAATTTTTGGATCCTCCAAAATCCAGTTGTCATCTTTCTGCCATTGTACAGAGAGAGTAGGAGAACCCTCCACTACACACCGGAACTCTGCCACCTTGCCTAGAACAGTGACTGTGTTCTCAATCTTCTTTGTAAATGTTGGTGGTTCTATGACATAAAACCAGCAAAAAAAGGTCAGCGAATGAGCGCGCAACCCTAAATCTGGAATCTCCATTCATCTCACCTTTAAGTTTTAGCGTAGCTTTAGAAGTACAGCTTCCCACCTCATTGGCCACAGTGCACTGATATTCCCCAACGTCTACAGCGCCACATTTGTGCACCTCCAGGCCCAGAATGCCATTGATTTGAGAGAAGCTGTGTTTAGCACTGGATTTGATCTCCTTTGCTGCTCTGTACCATGTGATCTCAAAGGGACTGGTCCCAGAAACCTGGCATTCGAGGTGGGCAGTGGAGTCTTTTACAACCTCAGCTGGAGCCAGCTCTTTAATAAATGTTGGAATTTCTAAGTTGAAAACAGAAAGAATGGCTCTTATCTGCTGATTTGATCTGTTTAAATGCATTTAAAGAGCCAAATCTCCGAGCTCCAGTCACAACCAACCTTTGACCTTGAGCTCCATGCTGCAGCTCTCGCTGCCAGCCTCATTACGAGCCTCACAGTAATACAGCCCACTGTCCTTGGCGTCAGTCCCACAGACCTCCAGAGAGGCCACAGAGTTAACAAAGCTCATCTTGTACCGTTCACTGGGATGAATCTCGGAGCCTTCCTTGAACCAGTAGATGTCTATCTCAGGTGTTCCAGTCACCTGGCACTCAAACACTTTATTCTGGCCAAGACGAGTCACTGACATTCGGGCTGGCGTCCGAGTAAACTTGGGAGGTTCTAGAGACAAAAAAGAAGAACAGTTGTACCCAAAAGCCAAAGCTTCCAAACCGGATCAGTAGCTTGTCCACAAAGTTGGTTGTAAGCTTCATGAGTTCCCTCATCAGATGAGAATCGCAGTATTTTACTGCTGCTGAGAAGCTCCAGCAAACTTCTTATATTGAAACTGTTATTTATCACTGTCATGGCTAAGCTCCACATGTGGATACGAAGAGTTCCTGGTAGCCCGTCGTGTCACGGCGGCTCCTCGAGCTGATAAACCGCAGCACAATCTCTCCTAAATCAGTGAGAATTGGTTTCTTTTTAAGTGTGAAATCAAGTCTTGTTTTTGTCACCTTTTGTGACCGTGAGTTTGATGATTGTAGATGCTGCAGTTGCACATTATCACATTATTGCTGATTACAGGTTTCCCAGAGTTGCTTTGCTGCTGTTAGCTGTTCAGTCATCACGCTTATTTAAAGCCTCAGAAACTCTCTACTCATTACAAGTTTGAAGAAAAAAGTAAAAAGGAAAACCTTTGACAAAGAGCGTTGCCTGGCAGGAGGTGGCACCAACATCGTTCTGGATTTCACAGCGATATTCTCCAGAGTCGGAGGATTTGGCAAAGAACAGAGCCAGAGAGGTTGAAGTGTTGTCTTTGATAACAGAGCAGTCAGCGCTAGAAAGAATCTCTTTCTGGTTTTTGAACCATTTGATGATCAGTGGTGGAGTTCCAGAGAGCAGAACATTGAAATGAACCTTTGAGCCAGGCAAGACATTCATGGATTCAGGCTTTTCGAGAATGCTTGGTGGTTCTGAAAAGGAAGGAAAACATTGGCCTTCAGATGCTGCAGCTGCCTTTGTGTCTCTACTCTGATGAGTCTGTTCAAACCTTTGACAAACAGGGTGGCAGAACATTGGACCGTCCCTGCTTTGTTCTTGGCTATGCACGTATAACTACCACTGTCTTTACTCTCCAGGTTACAGATTTCCAGAAAAGCAACATTCTCAAAAAAGGTGCATTTGTGTTTCTGGTCAGCCTGGATCTCCTTGTCATCTTTGAACCACTGGATTGTTATGGGCAGGGAACCAGAAACCAGACACTCCAGGTGAGCAAATGAGGCTTTGATACCTTCCGTCTGCTTCAGCTTTCGTGTAAAAGATGGTGGAATTATTTGATCTAACAGGAGAAACAAACAGTGAGGTACAGTCCCAGAAGAAAAGTGTAATTCAGCGACATCCGTTTCAAATGAAAGGCAACAAAAGAAGAACTGACCAAGAACAGTGAGGGTGACCTCACAAGAACCTTGGCCCACATCATTGGAAACCCTGAAGGTGTATTCGCCACCATCGTTTTTGTCTGTCTTGTTAATCTTGAGAACAGAACTGCTGTCAGTGCTGTGAACTTTGTATCGCTGGCCTGAGACCAGCTCCTTGCCAGCCTTTATCCAAGTGGCACTGAGGGGTTTCGTTCCGGAGAAGCGAGCCTCCAGCGTGGCAGGATCCCCCTGAGTCACGCTGATAGACTTGGCCTCATCTGTGATCTTAGCAGGTTCTGAGATTTCAAACAAACAATCGGGTTCATTCATGCTGAACAAGCGTCACCTGAAGGCAGCAGCTGGAACCCTGAACCACAGGCAGGCTAAATAACATGATTACGCTAGCTGCACTGAGGTATTACACACACGTGTCCATCACTATGATCGCTAAAATATCGCTTGTGCTCCTCTACTGGGATCTCCTTGCTGTCTCAGTTTACTCACGGACAATAAAGCTCACAGGTGATAAGACTGGTACTGTTGTGACTGGACCAACCTTTGACTGTTAACAGAGCAGAGCAGGTCTGGCTCCCCGCCTGGTTCTGAGCCTGGCACGAGTATTTGCCTCCATCTTTCCTCTGCACATCTGTAAGGTGCAGCAGTGCCGTGTTGTTCTCATATGAAAGCTGGATGTGTTCAGCCTCTTTCAGCTCGTGGTTGTCCTTCATCCAGGACACAGTCATGGGCTCTGAACCCTTCACAACGCACAGCAAAGACACCTCACTGCCCACCAAGGAGCTCAGGTTCTCCAGCTTTTGCACAAATGATGGAGGGTCTACAAGAAGCAGTAAGATCAGCATGGTTGCATTTTCCATGGAATATCAGAACAAATTCAGTGAGTTGAGGTGTTCCAGCCAGAGATACAGCAGGACTTTCTCCTGGAAACCACCAGTGCACGTGGACTGGGATGCTGGACGAATCCATCTGAGCATCACCAGTACACGTGACCCGAATACCAAACTGAACTACCTCTACTACTACCACTACTACTACCTCTAATAGTACCACTACTACTACTTCTACTTCTACTTCTACTACTACCACTACTACTTCTACTACTACCACTACTACTACATCTACTACTACTTCTACTACTACTACCTCTACTTCTACCACTACTACTACCTCTACTACTACCACTACTACTACCTCTACTACTACCACTACTACCTCTACTACTACCACTACTACCTCTACTACTACCTCTACTACTACCACAACTACTACTACCTCTACCAGTACCACTACTACTACTTCTACTACTACCACTACTACTTCTACTACTACCACTAGTACCTCTACTACTACCTCTACTACTACCACTGCTACCTCTACTACTACCTCTACTACCACTACTACTACCTCTACTAGTACCATTACTACCTCTACTACTACCTCTACTACTACCACTACTACTACCTCTACTACTTCTACTACTACCACTACTACTACATCTACTACTACTTCTACTACTACCTCTACTTCTACCACTACTACTACCTCTACTACTACCACTACTACATCTACTACTACCACTACTACTACCTCTACTTCTACCACTACTACTACCTCTACTACTACCTCTACTACCACTACTACTTCTACTACTACCTCTACTCCATCTACGACCCTGTGGCACGGACACCCGGACCAACCTTTGAGGGTGACGTGACAGTCACAGGAGACCCTGCCCACTTCATTCTCCACTGTACACTGGTACAGTCCAACGTCTCCTGGCTCAACTGCCAGCACCTGCAGGGCTATCAGGTCATCTTTCACACTGATCCTGTGTCTCTTGTCATTTCTTATTGCTTTTCCATTTTTACTCATAGACACAGTGAAAGGAGCAGAACCCGAGACTTGACACTCCAGCATTAGTTCAGAACCTTTCACAACATCTTTGGACTCCAGGCTGCGCACAAATAGTGGTGGCACTACAAGAATGAAACAAAGATAAAAGAAAGTGAAGATGAAATTTGATGTAAAAGGAATTCTTTTTATGAATCTTCCATGATGAAACTTTTCCAAAATCCCCCTCTCAGAAGGCTGATTTAGAAGCGTTTGTAACTTGTTACTGAATGGTTATATAAACCGAGATGGTCATTTTAATTCCCCGGTTGGGATTTTACTGTCTCTTTCCACAGTTTTAGCGGTGGCTGAGGAGAACAAATGCAAGAACGTTTCACATGAAACCAACCTTTGACGGTAACTGTGCTGCAGCAGCAGTCACTACCAGCTTCACTGGAGGCCACGCAGACATAATCTCCACTTTCCTCTACTGTACACTGCACTATTTCCAGAGACGCCACCAAGTCCTCCACAGCCATGGTATATTTAGGACCGGGAGTGATCTCCATCTCATCTTTGAACCACTTAAAGGTGATGACTGGACTCCCAGTCACCTTGCAATCCAGGCGAGAGGAGTCGCCACAGGTAATGAGCCTGGTTGCCTCAAGCTTCTTCACAAATGTCGGAGGTTCTAAGATAAGAGGTTAATGTTCGGCATCGAGAAAAGACATGTTAGTGTCAGAGTTACCGTCGTCTGTGGTTCATGCAGCTGATATTAAAGACAGGCACCTTTGACAAAGAGCACCGCTGTGCAGTCCACCTTTCCAGCATCATTGGACACTTGGCAGGTGTACGTGGCAGAGTCGCTGGGTTTCACAGACTGAAGCTCCAAAGAGCTCGAAGTGGCATCTTTCTTTATGAAATAGGTTCCTCCAGAGACGATCTCTTTGTCCTCTTTGAACCACTTAACAGTTAATGGAGCTGTCCCAGTGAAGGCTGCTGTGAAGGAAACAGTGGTGCCTGGAATAACATCCTGGTTGTCTGGTTTCATTGTGAATGATGGGGGCTCTGGAAGCCACAAAACAAGGTTTGTTTCCTGTTAGCATTAAATCATTTGAGACCTAAACAACAAAGAGGACGACCATAAGCCGAGCATTCATAACCTTTGACATAGAGA
Source organism: Takifugu rubripes (assembly GCF_901000725.2). Classification (NCBI taxonomy): domain Eukaryota; kingdom Metazoa; phylum Chordata; class Actinopteri; order Tetraodontiformes; family Tetraodontidae; genus Takifugu; species Takifugu rubripes. The sequence continues at coordinate 28,769,494 of NC_042285.1, read as the reverse complement.
GTGCCACTGGTCTCTTTGAAGCCCGCAGAATTGGTGGCTCTGCATTTGTATACTCCAGAGTCGGCTTTCTCCAGACCAGCAATCTGTAGCGTGGCAGAGTGGTCTCTGAATTCAGCCAGGAATTTAGGTCCTGGTGTGATTTCCTGGTCATCTTTGAACCAAGCTATTGTCATGGGTTGGGACCCAGACACTTTACAATCCAGGGAGGCGTTATTACCAATGTTACCATCAACCCTTTTCAGGGATTTGGTGAATGTTGGAGGCATTATCCGATCTGATTATTGAGGGAAAAAATCCATTCATTAGGAAAAACTCAAATCTTTGGAAGCTTTAAAGTATAAGGTTGCTAGGTGATATAAGCAGAAAACAACAGGGCAGATAAAACAGGCAGCAAGAGTGTATCATGTGACCATCATCAATTAAAATCAAAGCTGAATTTGAAATGAAGCAAGACCACGAACCCAAGACAGTGAGTGAACATGTACACTCATCCTTCCCAACTTTATTAGACACTTGAATCTTGTAGTCTGCAGAGTCGGATTTTTCTGCTGTCAGGATTTTCATGCTGGCAGTTTTGTCCTTAACAGTCAGCTTGTGTTTACGACCACTTGTCATCTCTTTTCCATCTCTGAACCACTTCACTTTGAGCTCTGGGCTCCCACTGATTGTGCACTCCAGTGTGGCCGACTCTCCTGCGGTCACACTAATAGAGGCTGCGGGTTCTACGATCCTGGCGGGTTCTGGGATACAGACAGACTTGTTAGGTTTTAAGAGAAAGAAAGTGAAGAGGATCTCAACGGCATTGAAGACGCCAGCTGACCTTGCACAGTCAAAGTCGCTTCCGATTTTTGCTGACCAGCTTCATTCTCAGCTTGGCACAAATATTTGCCACCGTGGCTAAGAGCCACAGTAGCTATTGACAAGGAAGCAACATTATTCTCAAATGACAACGTAATAGTTGGATCATCATCTCTCAGGTATTCAGAGTCTTTCATCCATTTAACAGTGATGGGACTCGAACCCTTAACCGTTCCCTGAAGTTTCACCGGTTTCCCCAACACAGCGGTAACATTGTCAACTCTCTTTGTGAAGGATGGTGGTTCTACAGAAGCACAAGACAACTTTAAATCTGAAGATTTCAATCCACAACAGCATTTTCCCACGTGTTCTGTTACCTTTGAGTTTGGCCACAGCTTTGGTGGTGACCTTTCCCACTTCATTTGACACAACACACTGATAATCTCCAACATCTGCACTTTCAAAGGTCAGGATCTCCAGCCTTGACAGAGATTGCTGGGATATTATTTTATATTTCTTATCGGCAGTGATAGTCTTCCTATTTTTTGACCAAGTGATTTCAAAGGGAGCTGTTCCTGCAATCTCATACTCCAGGTGAACAGGTCCTCCCTTCACTGCCTCAATGGTCTGTAGTTCGTTTCTAATGGATGGAGGCTCTGCGTGTACAAAGAGTGATTATGCACTAGAGCCACCTCACTTGTAGAACGAGAATAAATCCAACGCTTGACAAACCTTTTACAGCTACGAGGGTGCTGCAGCTGTCGCTGCCAGCATTATTTGACACTTCACAGCTGTAACGACCACTGTCCGCAACAACAAGATTCAAGATTTCCAAGATGGCAACTCCATTCTTCAAAGACATTTTATATTTTTCTCCCTCATTAAGCTCGTGCTCATCCCAGAACCAGTGGATGTGAAGTTCGGGTGATCCTTTAACAGAGCACTGTAATCGTGCAGCGATGCCTTGTTTCCATGTAAACTTTGGTTCCATTTTCTTGACAAAGGTAGGTGGTTCTAAAAGAAGTTTTGAGTTGAGTAACACATAAAGGTTTAGGACAGAAATGAATCACATGCACTGGTTGTGTGTGTGTGTGTGTGTGTGTGTGTGTGTGTGTGTGTGTGTGTGAGTGAGAGAGAGAGTGAGTGGATGAGTTAAAAGAAAGCATAAGCAAGAGAGCAATGCAAAGTTTTAGCATCAGCTGAAACATGAAGACAGTCAAAAGACATCATTGCGTCACACCACAGAAAGCCCATCTGTCAGATCTTACCTTGGACCATCACCAAAGCCTCACATGAGGAGCTTCCAGCCTCATTTGTGGCTGTGCAAACATATTTGCCTGAGTCTTTCAGCTTTGCCTTGGGTATCTCAACAACAGCCAATTTGTCCTCAAAGGACAATTTACAGTCCATGCTCTGGTGGACCTTTTTGCCATCCCTTGTCCAGGTGATGGTCACACCAATATCCTCATTCACCTGACACTCCAGTCTCACTGGATCATTAACAGCAGCAGACACCTGGTCAAAAGGCTTAACAAAGCTGGGCTTGTCGACAACCCAGAGCTCCGTGGTAAAGGTAGCCGTGCCAACACTGTTGGAGGCCTTGCACAGGTACACTCCCTGGTGGGCCAGCTCAAGACTCTTGATGTGAAGAGAGTACTTATTTTTATCACTTTTCATGACATAGTTCCCTTCAGAAGAGATTGCTATGTTGTCCTTGTGCCAGACAACGTCCATTGGGGAGGATCCAGTGAGCGAGCACTGAAAAACAGCCTCTTTGCCCACAAATAGAGTCATTGGCTCTGGTTTTGATACAAATATTGGTGGGTACATCTCTAAGAAGGCAATAAACAAGTTGATACAGTTTTAGGAAGCAGAAGTTATAGCAAATGTAACCTGTACAACCTTCCACATGAGCCCCAATGTTTCGATCGTATGCTATAAAGAAGGTGCAAGTAAGAATATAATTCTCTCTCTCTCTTGGTAAAGAACTGAAGATATGGAGGTCTTACCTGTGACGACGAGGGAAGCAGCGCAGCTGTCTACACCATGCTGGTTCGAGGCCTTGCAGGTGTATTCGCCACTGTCAGATTTGACTGGGTTCAAAAGCTCCAAAGCCGAGCTGGTGGTGCTGCTGAGGATCCTGTACTTTTCACTCTGTTTGATCTCAATTCCAGACTTGTACCATCTGAAGGTCACATTTGGAGCTTCTGTGATTTCACATTCAAACTTGGCACTGCTGCCAACGTTTATCTCCAGCGGTGTGATTCTCAGCCTAAACACAGGCGGCACTGAGGCACACCCAGAGAAATGAAAGGATAAAAGTCAATATCGAGGCTAAACACATGTTTGTAAGACACACAGGAACAAGGATGGTGGACAAGAGTGACAGAAGATATTTCAGGAGTGACTGTGAAGGAGAAAAATAATGACAAGAACAGTAGTCCCATGATTTCATAAAGAATCAGCCAGAAAGGTCAAAATGTCACTAAACTTGATTCTCATGGGACTAGTGTTCAGGCAAAAGTTAGAAGGATCAGAGTTTCCACATGATGAAGTGATGCAGGCGTTGATAACATATGAAGGGCTTTCGAGACATGAACGGACCATGAAAGTGGCCTGAAGGTCAGAACCATGACAGCCATCACCGTGAGGAACATTGACTCCAGAGCTGTGATGTTTCTGATCTTTAGGCCATAAATGATGGCACAATGATGTGGAACACACATGATGTGGTGAGTTAGAATTCAGGTTCTAAAAAGGTGCTCCTACTGAACTATGAACAGAGATGAGCGATTTCTCATATGACTTGAATGAAACCATTCGCAGTGGATGATTAGTGGGTCGCTGAAAAATGGGTGATTGAATGGATGATTACATTAATTCTCTCTATCATCAAACCTCTTGGGACCACAGTGAGTCTTGAAGATGTTGTAGTCTTCCCAGCTTCATTCTCTGCCTCACAAACATATTCTCCTTGATGTATCTCCTTCACAACCTTGCTGATAACCAGCGTGTATGTGTCCTTTTCTTTAGAACACCTGAACTCTTTGCCAGATTTTACCAATTGTCCATTGAAAAACCAGTTTACCTTTTCTGCATATGCTATGGTGGTACTCAATGTTACTTTACTATCTTCATCAATAGAGATGTCTTCGAGGGCAATGACTATTGTAGGATATTCCCTCTGTGCTATCACGGTAGTCTCCTCAAACTTCTCCTCCCTGTGCTCCTTCACTACACTGATATCTATGGTCTGTTCTGTGTGGATGGTAGTGGGAAGAGTGGGAGCGGGAACAAAAGCTGCTCCTGCATCTTCCTTTCTGCTTTTCACCATTACCGATTTAACCTCCTCCTTCACAACCTGGACAGACTGTTCAAAGGCTGCCTCAGTAGAAACTCTGACCTGGGATGTAGTGGACTCCTGTATAGTTGCTGCCTTAGCTTCGTGCACTACAACTTGTTGTTGGGCAGCAGCACATTCAATGGTCATTTTTGACTCTGTCCTGAGTGCAGCACCTTCGGATTTCACGGCAGAGAAAGCCGCAGCGCTCTCCGCCATACTGGCTGTCTCAACCGTGGATGAAAACATTTGCTTACGGGACGCTGAGGTCACTTGCACTCGCTGGGGTTTGTCTAGCTGCATGGTGCCTGGTTGTTCTGATGTAAGGATCTGAGCTTCCCTGTATACCAGGGAATGGAAAGCTGCCTGAAGTTCAGTTCTGAACTCAGCTGTTTGGGGATAATTACCTTCAAAAGCCAGGCTGATCTCCATGGGGGCACCGGGTGTGGTGATCATGTATGTAAACACAGCCCGCTTGGGCTCTCTCTGAACCTTTACTTCTTGTAAATCTACAGCCTGCAGCTTACTCACAACATCAGCCAGCAAAACTGGCTGTTCAGTGGCCACAGCAGACTGAAGAACGTCTCGAAGCTGACGCCGTATATTGAGACTGAACGGTTTAGGGATTTGAATGACAAATGTCATTTCTTTGGGAAGAGCCGTGTTGTCTCGTGATTCTGATGCCATCAGAGACAACTTGGGTTGTGTGGTGACTGAGACGATCTTTGTGGACTCAGACTTGATGATCTCCTTAGAGAGTTCGCCTGTCAGCACTCGTTTCTCATCCATTACTATTGACTGTCTAACTGACTGTCCCTCTTGAATCTGAATGGCAAAATCTTCTTCTGCTGACTCGAGAAGGGCACTACTCTCAGTGGAGATCTCCTTCTCCTCAATCTGGACAGATTCACTGGGAACCTTTGGCTCAATGGCAGTATTACAGCTGAACTTGTCAAGGGTTGTAAGATTCTCAGTGTGACCCTCCTCTAAGGCCAAATTGTCTGCAACAGTGGTGACGTGCATCACATTCCAGCGATCCTCCTTCTGCACCAAAGCTCGTTGTTGTTTGATGTCAGTAATTACTGGCGTCTCCTTTGGCAGCTGCATTGGCTGGTAGGAGAGCTGGAGGATGTTCTGAGGCTTTGGCTCAGTTCGAAGCTGAGAACGGATACCAGTCACAGATAAATCCAGTTCTGTATGATAATCCCCTGTCAGCTCCCTTTTCTCTTCCGTAATGGCTGCATGACTTCTTGCCCGTTCTTGTTTTTGTGCTGCCAACTGATGGTCAGGCTTCTCAATCACAAGTACACCCTCTTTGGACAATGCATCCACAGGGTGAGCTGACTGAAGATGCAAGAGGCTTGGTGCTTCCTTCTTTGGTTGGACGGTCGAGGTGCTAGGCTTGGCCTCAAATGTGGATGTGTCCTCACAAATGACTGTCCTCTGCTCATCCTGAATAACAGTGTGTAGCAGAGTGGGACTCCTCCTGGTTCCTGCATGTGACGGTATTGGTTTTTCACAGGTGAAGCTCTCTTCAGAAGGAAGAAGATCCTGGTCAGTAATCACCTGGAGGTGCAACAGCTGTTCCCCTTCTATCTGTGGATGAATGCACTTTGAACCAGGCAGACTAGGCAGCTGCTCACTGTGCTCAGCCTGCAACAGCCGACTCTCTTCAGTGTTTAGAGCTGCTTTCAAAATTGTATCCTTTCTGAGATGTGCAGTTTCCTCAGCAGGCCTCTCCATGGAGATCTTTGTCTCCTTGGAAAGAGTGTGTTTTGACTCACTGACAGAAGCCAAGAGGGGTCGATGCTGTTCTTTCACAACAGATGACTTCATAGCAGAGTCTGCTGCTGCTAACTCAACAGTGTGACCCTCTGTTAGCATCCGCTTTTCTGTAGACTGAGCCGAGTATAAAATTTTAATACCTTCCTTTACCTTGTAACCCTTCTCTTCCTGTGGTTTGGAGATATCAGCAGACTGCTCCTTCAAGATGGACACTTGTGACTCAACCTGATGTCCACTTACCAGATGTTTAGGTTCTGAAGTGGGTCTGACATTAGCAGATTGGCTGTCACTCAGGGGTTCTGTGCTAACAGTAGACAAAGGGGTGAGTTCTTCAGCCACAGCTGACATCACCTTTGACTTCTTTTCTTTTGCAGCCTTAAGCTCAATGACCTCAGGGCTTTGAATACGGTCACAGTGCTGCTCTGTGAAGTCCTGACTTTCTTCAATAGAAGATGTAAATGCTGCCATGTGGAGCTGTTTTGAAGGAACGAGTGAAACTTGAGGGGGGTGGGTAGAAACGACAGACACCCTCTCCTCGATCTCATGTGCCTGAAGCACTGCTGCCTGGTGGGTCATCTGTTCACGGTGAATCGTGGCGGATGAAATGTCTACTTCTTGAAGAGACCCCACTTGCTCACTGGGAATGATCTGCCTGTCCTCAGTGCCAATGGTGTAAACCATCTGATCTGACCTGGTTCGGTCTTGGCCTGGGAGGCTGACCTGATACAAGCGCGACTCTGTTGCTTGTTCTGTCACTGAAACCTTATAGCCTTTCTGTTGCACTACTGTCACCTGTTCCTGTTTGCTGACAACAACAGTTTCTTTGACCACAGCTAATTCTGCACTGCAAGATGCTTCTCCAAACTTGTTGGAGGCCTTACACATGTACATGCCACTGTCTTCCTGTTTGACAGTCTTCAATTTGAGGCAGCCCGATCCATCAGGGTTTGAGCTAATGATACGAGTTCTATTGGGTTGGATCTGGAAAGCCCCCTTGTACCAATTTACATCAGGGATCGGATCGCCACTGACTTTATAATTAAACAGAACCTCTGTTCCTTCCGAGCACCGCAAAGGCTGAATCTGAACACTGAACGTAGGGGGTTGACCTGTGACTTTGAACATCTTTTCGACCCATTTCTCTGCCTGGCTGACATCAACACTTTTCACTTCCAGATATGTGGTACATGTTGTCTGACCAAATCTGTTGGTGGCGGTACAAGAGTATTCGCCCTCATACTCTGATGTGACCTTGGTAATTACTAATGTACAGTCTTCCTTCTCCTCTATCATCTTGTATACTGAGGAGCTTGTTATCACTTCTCCATTGTGAGACCACTGAATGACTGGTTTTGGAACACCAGAAACTCTGACAGTAAATTTTGCCGTTTCCCCAACACATACAGATGCTGGTGAAACTTGGCTAAGGAAAACTGGCTTTTCTTTTTTCTTCTCTAAAGTGGAAGAGTAACGTTTAGACTCTGGCTTGAGTTCAAGGGTTTTTGTTTTCTGTGGTAGCTGGACACCAGTTGAGAAGATTTCTTCTTTTTCTTCCACAGTGGTGATGATGGTGCTAGATTGTTCTGTCAGGACATATTGAGCAAGATTGGTAACAATATACATAACGTAAAAACATAAATCACAAAATGAGTGTTTAAAACAAATATTGGGGTTGCCCTGAATGGAAACAAAATGATACATTTACCAAATATCATCCAATAACTGCATCGCCACCGCAGGCAAATACAACCAAACATGTGGTGATCAGGTGACCAGCGTTCCTATGCTTTCTTTGGAAATGTCCCTTCATTTAATTTTGAACTAATTCTAAATCAAATGAAACTTGAATTATAAAGACCAGTTTCAGAGAGGAAACTTAAAAGCTCTGCATCATCACAAACTAGAAAATCGAAAGTATTTTGTTCTGAAGAAAATAAAAAAGAATAAAAAAGAATAATATTCCCTTAAAAACCAAGGTTTTGTAAAATGTGTAAATAACCTCCAATATCCAAACAGCTTGTTTTTACAACCGTTTCTTCTGTAAATGTTCTGAGAAACTGGACCCTGATCACACACGAGAAAGGAAAAGAGCCAGACTGCATCATTGTACTAAAGAATACTTTATTGATTCATCTCCAAACATAAGTGTACAAAACAGGTTTCTACTGTATCCTCTGAATCAAACTCAAGACGTTGTTACATACTACTTATAAACTCATGAAATATATTTACAATATATCTGAACCATCATACCTTTACATCATTTTTTTTATCATTTTACCAATAAAATTTAAGTGAGAATTCTCTTTTCAAATTAAAATTCCAAATATTTTCTTTTCTTCAGAAACACATCAAATACCAAGACAGAGTTGTCTTAATGATGACAATATCAACAGGAATCTCACTATAATCTCATTTGTAAAACCGCTGGGCACCAACAATCCCTGTGATTGTATGATGATGAGGAGGAGGATTATTTATTCATCTCTGGTGAAAAGTACACTTTCAGCTACACTAAAATTCCTTTGAAATCATTACTTTGGTCAGCATGACTGATAATTTTTTTTTTTTTAAAATGGTATTTTTATGAGGAGCAGTTTTTTATTTTAATAGTTAGTTTGCATGTTGTGAGAAGTCTGAGCATCTGAGTTTTGAAACTGCAGCTAAAGTCTTAGCGTACACTCACACTTACACCAAACATTCAACTAGAAGAACCAAACAGACAGGAAACTGGAAAGCTAGGTCATCATTGTGCAACCAGTCCAGACCACTAAAACACTTTAAGCAGTGCAGCAGTTTCAGTTAAACCTGCTGCATTCTGAATAATGCACTTGTACTCGCCAGCATCACTCTGGGTCACATTGGTGATGAGCAAATTGAAATGGCCCAACGTTTTCTCCTGGATTATACACCTACTGTCTGTGACTTGATCACCATCCTTGTACCATTCAGCCGTGGGGTTGGGCGTCCCACTAACCAAACACTGAAGGATAACTGGTGTGCCAACTGCCGCAGTAATGTTACTCAATGGGATGATGCACTTGGGGGGTGACTCGGTCACCTGGAACTGGAAGCTACACATATCAGAGGACTTCCCTTTGAATTCCACTTTCTCCTCTTTTGCTGGCTCGGCAAACACATCAAAGTTGATGCTAACATATTTCTCTCCCTGTTCACTAGTTTCAGCTTGGTGGTCAGTTTTGGCCACCAGCTTTACAGCACGTTGTGACTCATCTGCCTCTTGATCAAATTCAAATTCCAGTTCGATTTCCGATACTTGTTCACCATCAAATGATTTACCGCCCACCAACAAATCAAACTTTTGAGGCTGAATTTTGGCACTTCCGAGAGACACAGCAGTCACTTCCCTTCCTCGCGTCCTCCCCGAGAATGATTTGGCATTTACTACAACCAGAGAGGCCCTACACAGCGTCTCTCCAACAACGTTGATAGCCCTGCAGATATAAACTCCACTGTCCTGTGTTGTGACTGTACAGATCTTAAGGAAGTGGTTGTCTCCTTCAGATGAGTGCAAGTACTTTTTGTCATTGTGAGGAATCTTTTTGTCTCCTTTGAACCAAGACACAACAGGAGATGGAGTCCCCATTAGTGAACACTCAAAAATGATTGTGGCACCTTCTGGTGTTTCCATATCACAGATGGGGTTGATGAACCTTGGAGGCATTTCTGTTACCTCAAATGCTATTTTCAAATCATCGCGCTCATGGGTGACAAAATCTACAGCTCCCTCCTCATAAATACTTGGCAATACGTCTAAAGATACAATCATGCTCTTGTTGTCAGCAGTGTACTCCGGAATTGTGATGATCTTAACTTGTTTCTCAAACTCTTTGACTTCATTCTCATCCAGTTCTACTTCCAGAAGAATCTCCTGAGGGGAAGGAGAACGTGAAGTGTCATCTTCTTCCACATCAAACTCCATGACATGCTGATGTGTGACAGCTGGTGGAGCAGGCATGAACCTCACTTCTTGTGATACAACCACCACTAAAGCAACACTTCTGGCTTGTCCAATGTTATTCACAGCCTCACAGATATACTCTCCTTGGTCAGCTTTAGTAACATCAAGAACTGTTAAGGAGACAGTATCACCATCTCTTTCCATTCTAACCCTGTCATCTTCCACCAGTTGTTTATTGTTGCAGAACCACTTCACCTCAGGGCATGGTAGGCCAAACACCTCAGCAAGAAACATTAAGGAATCATTCTCGCACACTCTCTTCTTCATGAGAGGTTTGAGGAAAGCAGGAGGAACACCTTGTGCTTTCTCCTCAAGGGTTGCCAAGGATGAAGACTCCATTCCTTGGTTAAACAATAAATCCTTGTTGACAGCAGTTGTATCCATGCTCCATTCAACAGGAGATGACAATAATTCATGTGGTGTGAAGAACCTTTCACTGGACTGTCTGGATGATGGGCTCTGAGCTTCTGCAGGGTTGAAGGGATACTCCTGTGGGGTCACAAACCCACCAGGTGTAACAGAAGTGCGAGTATGGAGCGCCATGGGAGATGTGGGTGTGTAAAAATGCTCAACAAGGGGCTGCAAGACCTCAGAGGATGAGCCTGGGGTGAAAAACCTCTCGGCCACTTCGGTAACTTCTTCACTCATTGTGCTCCCAATCTCAATTGACATTTCTGACTCTGGAGACATTGGCCTTCTCCAATCCGCCGGAAGGTTATAGTAGTCATACACGGCACCAAAGGTGACCTCCTCTTCCTCCAAGGAACCAACGGTTGCAATATCGGCCTTAGTTTCTGAGTATTTGCTGAAATGTTTGTCCTGTGTGGACGTAACTCTGCTCTCAGTGGCACCATCCTCAGACAGATGATGTTGTCCAGGGATGTCGTCAACTTTAGGGTTGACCAGAAGTGTTTGAGGGTCATTGACCCTCTCTTGTGCTCCATTGTTCAGAACATCAAGTTCACCTTCATAACCAGGCGTCTCCTCTGCTATCTTGGTAATATCAGGCTGAGTCTCCACTTCACTCAAAAAGACACCACTGTCAAAAGTAGGTTCTGGTTTAGAAATAAGCTCTGCAAAAGCTGATGAAGTCTCCTCAGTGTATTCCAGCACAGCAGTAACAATGTTTGCATCAGTAACTACTTTCAGCTGGTCTTCTTTTGATTCTTCTAAAACACTAGCCTCCCTAGCATCTGTTGGGACAACCTCCCTGACAACATCAACCTCGCTGTCCAGAGACAAAGACATTGCAACTGCATTTTGACTTTCAGGTTTGATTGATCCAGATGTCCTTTTAGGTTTTACAGTTGCCTGAAGTTGACCTGAAGTTCTCATTGAGAGATTTTCCTTTTCAGAGAGGAAAGGAATAAAGCTACTACTGCGGTCAAATGTATGCACGGACATTCCCATCTCCATGTCACAGGAATCTTGTTTGGGAGAAGGGGCAGATGACTCCTGCACCATATCTAAAAACTTTTTACTTGCACCATCACCTTCTGTAGAATTTGCTCCCTTTGGAATTTTGGGACAAACCTGTCGACTGTTTTCCTCAAGGGAGATGGTCTGGGGAGACTCGGAAGATGTAAGGGCGGTAGCAGGGAGTTGTGGGGAAACTGACTGATCAGAAGACAACTTTCCTGAAGCAGGGGAAATTTCAGTGACATTGGCTTCTGCTCCATCGGGGAGAGTTTTTGCTAAATCTGGACTTATGTTTGGGGAAGAATCTCTAACAACAGGACTTTGATCAGTCTCTCCTTTATTGTCCCTCAGGTCAATGGAGACTGCTGCAGCAGAAATACGCTCCTCAGGAAAAACCTTTCTGTCATGTTTAGGAGGGGGTGCCGTCAATGGAACTGATGAGTCTGCCTCAAAAGCTTGTTTAATCTCAGAGACTTTTATCACAGCGGAGGAGGCTAGTAGGCCACAGCCGGATATACCTGGATGCTCGGTAGAGATGGCATGTTTGGTTTTCTTAGTTCTTGGTGCTTCTTCTGGTTGTGGACAAGTTGATTTTTCTTCTTTATGAGTCACGTCCTGGTATTGCTGATGAAATATTTCGGGAGTTTGGACATCCCCAGTAATGCCTTCAGAATAATTGGTATTTAGTGATTTTTTTACCGCAGTGGATTCTTCTTCAGACACATCAAAGGAAAATGTAAATTTGTGTCTGACAGCTGTAGAGGATCCCTCTGCTCCAGCCATAGTGGACACTTCCTCAGTCCAGTTCTGTGGTTTAGTCTCATGGTTTTCTCCTCGTATCTCGGGAACAGGCGTGGCCGTGGTGATTCTAATTTCCACAGGTGAAGGGCTGAAAGGCTCATCTGAGCAGAGTTGTCTGTGCATCACCATTTCGGGCACCTGTAGAGTAGCCTTTCCTGACTGCACAGACGCACTCAGTTCTTTTTCAAAAACAGATTCCGGTTGTTCTCCTTTTTTGGGAAGATCCGCTGCTGCATGTTTTGTGACATCTGCTGTTCTTGCTATTTTGTCAGCAATCTCCAGAGTGCAGCTGCAGAGAGATTTTCCATATTTATTGGTTATGAGGCAGTCATATGTGCCTTCGTGGTCTGCGGTTGGATAGAACACAGTAAGTTTTGATTTGTTAGCTCTGTTCATAATATCAAAGTCAGGATTGTGGGTTAATGGTTGGCCATCTTTAAACCAGGTCACTGTTGGGAGAGGGTCACCGTGGAACTGGCAGGTAAACTCAGACATCTCACCCACTTTAGTCTTAAGAGACGAGATTTCTTTGACAAAAACTGGAGGGGAGCTTCCAGCACCAGCATCATCATCATCTTTAATTCTCTTTGACTTTTGAGTTTGGTTATTAGCTTCCTTCAGTTCTGCACTCTCTTGCACAAACACCTCTTCATTTATAGGCCCATATTCACATCTTTCTATGGTTATTTCACCACAAGTCTTTTGTTGGTTCTCTGTGTTTTCTGCTTCTGTGTCTCTAATGTCTGTCGAATGTTGGCTCTTGGCTTTATCAACAAAGAAGGCATCCTTATCTTTTTTCTGTGTCTTTTCCATTTCCATATCCTCTGACTCAGAAGCATGAACTGAAGATTTTAATGGCAAAGCTTCAGTGGCATGAGCTGAAGATGAGGGTAATGGAACACTGTAGGGCTCATTAGCCATGTCAACAAGCTCATCTTCTCTGTCGAATGATGACGAATGAGCTTTTAGTTCAGAGCAAACAACGTGTTGTTGACTTTGAGAGTCTATTTTAGCTCGGTGCTCTTTTTCAACAACATTTTGTTGCATCTTCAAGTTGTCCGCAGCCAGCGCTTTGTCCTTTTTTACAAAGTCTTCACTGTCCCTCTGCAATGTGGTCTCTCGTCTTTCTGTGTAAAGTTGACCAGAAGGAGGCCACTGAGGATAATCACTCAGCTGATCTTGGGATTCAGCAGCGCACTCATTCATAAAAAACTTGTCTCTAGCACTTTTAGCTGAGAAAGACTTTTTGAGCTGTGGAAGGATTTCTGAAGAGGCCTCTTTAACTTCTTCCCCAAGCTCAGTGGTAGTCTCTGCATGGACCTGTGGGTGAGCACCTGTCCTGCTGGACTCCAGCTGTGCAGCTTGCTCTTTTACAACATCCTGTTGCCATTTTATTATCCGCTGAGCCAAAGCCTCATCCTCACTGAAGAACCTCTCACTCTCATGCTTCAACTCTGAGAGGTTATCCCTTGATAGGTGAAGGCCATGCTCTTCACCTGCCTTCTCAAGCATCTTCTCCTCTTCCTCAGCTTCCACGTGTTTTTGTGTCTCCAAGTCAGAATGTTCAGCAGATAATATTTTTGCCTTTAGCTCTTGTTGTGGATACATATGATCCTCACTCTCTAAGTATGAAGTCTCTGCCAACATTGGATCAGATTCAGGGTAGTGTCTCTCATCTTCTGACATCTGCATGCCTTGCTGCCATTTCCTGATCCGCAGGGCCAAAAGTTTTTCCTCGCATTGAATCCTTTCAGCTTCCAGACTCTTTCCATAGTCTTCTTTCAATGATCCTCCCCCACAGGGTTCCTGGTAGGGCTCACATGTGGCTGCTGGTAAGTTAGCTGCTGATACAGGCTCAATAAGGGACTTCTCTTTAACAGATCTGTATAGATGTTGCCTGGGTGAGTCTCCAAGTCTGTCCTCTATCTTGGGTTTTCCCTTGGATAGAAACTCTTTGTTCTGGCCTGCTGATTTAATATTTAACCTTGGAGACATTTGTTTAGCCAGGAGTGGTACATTAGACATCGTTTGTTCTACTCTGTCCTCCTTCTGTAAGGAAGCTTTGATCTTGGTTGATTTTCTAAGTGGAATAGCTTCAGTGTATCCAAAGTTTGTCTTGTTCATAGTTTCAGATACAATGGAAGTTCTGCTCTCCACCAACCGTTTTGTTGGATTAGGAAGGTGTATTTCATGACAGACAATCTCTTCATTGGACACCTTACTACCTTTCTGCCATTTCCTGCTTTGCTCACATTCAGAAATATCAGCTTCAAGGCCCTTCTCACAAGGACTCCTGAAAGACTCCCCTTCATACTCTTCTTCAAACAGGTCAGTTTTTACCGAGTCAACCTTGTCTTCTGGTGTCGTCGAGTCTGCATAATCAGGTGTGAGTGTTGTGAATGGCTTTGGTGTTGGAGACTCCCTGAGGGATACGTCTTCTTGAACAATCGCAACTGGGATGGATTCTCCGCGTTCAGGGTAAGTTGTAGTTCCTGGGTAAAATGTGGTTCCAGAATGCGGAACATCTGGGTAAGGTATCTTGATCGTGGAGAAAGAACCCTCCATCGTTTTTCCAGCAACTGCACCCTGGCATTTATTCACCTCCTGCCTTGATTCATCATCCTTCTGAGAGTCCAGAAAACCTTCACCATTTTTATCCTCCAGTGTATCCACTAGCCCCCCTCTCATGATCTGGATTGCTCTGGTTCTTGACTGAGGTTCAAACAAATGTCTCACGGAAGACTGGGAGGGTACACTGCTTACATTTTTAGTCTGAAATTCTTGCTGACTTTCTCCTAAATCAAGGTGTCTGTTGAAATGCGTCACATCGTGTATGAAGGCAGGCCTCCCCCGGAGCCTGTCCACATAATCTGCATAGCTGGGCTCACTGGCAACTGATTCTACTTCAAATTCAGAGGAGGACATAGTAGAGATGGAGAGCCTCTTTCTCTGTTTAACTGCCTTCTGCAGAGTACTCAGTTTTGTCCTCACCTCGTTGTGAAGGCTGTCTGTGTCACTAAACCTGTCACTGAACCTGGCTCCGGTACGCCGGTCACAGTAGATATCACTGAATCTGTCATTAAAACGTTCAGACCTGTCAAACATAGGGGTGGGAGACAGAGCACGCTCAGAAGCTGTCTCTAAAAGTGTGGACTTTTCTGTAGGTGCTCTTTCGTTTGAACGGGAACCAGAACGGAAGTAGACACTGCGCACCAGAGAGGTTTCAGACCGAGATCTAGTGAGACGAGCCTTAGACAGTTGGTCAAAAGGAGACCCGACACATCTGAGGTCCACCCTGAACTTCCTCTCATGCCTGTGCTCAGTACTCATAGCTGCGATGTCACGAGCTTTAACCGAGCGCCTTGCACAGCTCAGGTAGTTGGCAGACTGCTCTTCTTGCAGTGAAACCAAGAGTGATGCTGTAGACTCAGCAGAACCCTCCTTGTTAATGGCCATTACCTTATAACTGCCAGAATCCTTCTCTTTGACCCTGTCAATAACCAGGCTGCTAGTGTGCATCTCAATCTGGCTGTCACTACAGATCCTACGTCTACGCGCTTTAGGAATCGATTTATTATTATGAAACCAGAGGATGGATGGAGGAGGAGAAGCAACCAGTTCACACTTGAGCTCGACTGCTTCACCTTCCTGGACCGACTGAAACTTGAGTTTCTTTGTAAAAGAAGGTTTCATGTCTTTTGTCCGTGACTTGATGGAGGAGGTGGAGCAGCCAGTCGGGTCGGGCTTCAAAGGCTCCTCATTGCTGCCTCCATAAAACAGCTCTGCAAATATAAAACAACTGTCAGCAAATACGACCTTGTGGGTTAAAAAAAGAAAATTGGAATGAATTGGTGATAACAATTTTAAATGCATGCTGGTAGTCACAATGCAGTAATAAATAATTTCACTCACCATATTTGTTCGAATAAACGCAAGGCTTGATTCTTTTTACTAGAAAATTGCCGGAAGTTTTGATCCTTCTTCTGTGGAAATTTCTTCAAGAAATGAATTATTTTATCATTAAATTTAAAAAAAAAACATAATTCAAAACTGGGTGGATAAAATTGCTGCTTTGTTTTTGGTTTTGTGCTTAATCTTTATGCTCGAATATCTCTTACCTGACTTGCAGACAGGAGAATAAACGCCCTTTCTAATGCTCGAACTATTGCAGGAATAAATAATGTATATGACAATGTGAGAAGCAAATCTTAAAAAAAACCTTTCTGACTTTCAAAGCGTGAAGCAGTAAACTGGGTAAGATGGCGTTTATTCGAACTAATATAGTTTACTGGTGTTATGTAAAATGCAAACCACAGGAATCACATCCCACTATCTGCAAGCCAGGCTAAAGAATATTCTGGTGTAACGTCCAGATGCAGTAAACCGTCATATCTTTTAAAGGTCATTTCATGTGTGGAGGCTTTAAAAGATACACATCCTGGGGAAAAAAGAGGGTTTTCATGCCAAAACATGTCATTTGGATGCAAAACTCAAGAGCGGGTACAGGCATGTTCGACTGGTCCTCAGAGAAATGGTGGAACGTTGTACACAAATAAAAAGGGTTCAATTATACGTCAGAAAAATCTCATGCAACTGGAATTCTGCATCGGCTTAAATGGATGCAATGACTTCTTTAACCCTTCCATCTAATTTACCTGCTAAATGACTGCTTCAAAGAGCAAATATCAACTTTACAAAAATGAGACTCTCTGTTTTTAACTGGTTCTGTTCCGGAAATGTGGTTTACAGAAAATTGACCTTACCTTTGACTTCTTGCTCAATCCTGGCTTCAATCTGCTCTTTCACAACAGTCACTGAAAGAAAAAGGAGATTTCAGTATTGATTTATGCACCAAAGCACTGAAAGCTGTGGTGTTCTTCAAAGGAAGCAGATTTTAGGAGGCACCATAAAAGGTGGAGAAGAAATGAACTGGAGAGAAATGATTTGGTTCCAGGGTGGTGGTGAAAGAGGAGTAAAAGAGGTGAGTTTCATGAGATTTTCATGCATTTTCCAGTTGTTCTAGAGCAGTGAGGAGATGAGGATGGAGGAGATGGAGGAGGGTGCACAGGTGACATGGACCACCCCTGAAGGTGCAGAAGAGGTCAGACCAGAACAGGGTGGTTCTGTGTGGAACTGGAGGATTAGTCGGAGTGCCAGGAAAGAGGGTTGAGGGATGTCCCCTGATTTAATCCACCTTGATCAAGGAGGTGTGACTGCAGTGCTTTTAATGTAAATCTCTCTGTTCGTGTGGATCAACGTGAAGGTCCACAGTAAAGGCTGCAATCAGACCTTCATAACCACAACAACAACAACAATAACATCCTGTGTTCTTTGTTGTGGCTCTCTGTGCGGGACATCCCTTAACGGAGAGGATTCAGGGGAAATCTGTCTCAGATGATGGACCCACAAGTTACCTTCTTCTTCAACTTTGGTTATGGTGAGTGTGGCTGAGCAAGCAGCCTCTCCGGCGCTGTTGGCGGCCCTGCAGGTGTACTGTCCCGCGTGCTCGGTGAAAGCGTCCACAATGATGAGCGTGGCGGTGTTAGTTGCCTCTTCAAAGTGAAAGACCACGTTTTTGGTGGGCTGAATGGGCTGTTGGTCATGAAACCACTTTATGTCTGGTTTCGGCATGCCAGACACGCATGCGTGGAAGCGTGCCACCTCCCCGTGTGCTACTGTGCAGCTCCTGATTGGCTGAATGAAGATGGGCTTTTGGCCAATGGAGGGCTTCTTTATACTGGTGAGGCTGGTGGTGATGTGCCGCTGAGGCGGCGCTTCGCTGGCCGCTCTGACTGTTTGTCCTGAAAGGAAGCAGCTTCATTGACTGAGCTGTTGAGTTACATTCATCCCCAAAATAAAAAAGATTCACACGTGCACCAAAAGGGTCTCTGGATAAAAGCGAAGGTCGTCTCGCTGCCTTTCATCTGCTGCCTGGAAGCCTCGCAGCAGGACAAACGTCTCGTTGTGTACCGGTCGCATTAATGTAGAGTCTCAGACTCACCGTCCAGTGTGAGCGTGGCGGTGCAGGACACCGTCCCGCCGCCGTTTGTGGCCACGCAGGTGTACTCGCCCTCGTCCTCTGGATACACCCTGGAGATCTCCAGCTGGCAGCTGTCCTCAAACTGAGACATCCTAAAGAATTCTGACTGCTTGATCTCCTTTTCCTTGTGGAACCAGCTGATTTGGACATCTGGATAAAAGACAGAAAGTATTTTAGCGTTTCACTAGTTTTTGTTGAGGTGTACACTTTTCTCCTCAATTAGAACATTTTAGAAGACAGTGTCCCATCACTATGGAACATTTGCTTTCCTACCTTCCCCGTGGACTCTGCAGTGGAAGCGCGCAGGTTCTCCCTCACAGGCAGAGGTGCTGGCGATTGGTGAGGTGACAACAGGAGGAGCGACAGCAGCAGCCACGTCTGGAGAAACCACCTCTGACACTACATCACATACAGACACCTCAGGCTACAGCAACACTTCCACCTGGACCAGCAAACGTTGTATTCCTGCTGAAATGATACCTTCCACATGGAGCGAGGCAGTGCTGGTGGCGGTGCCATAGTCGTTCTTAGCTTCACAGCTGTAGTCTGCAGCATCTTCTGGGAACACCTCGATCAGCAGCAGCGAGTGCTCGTTGGCTTCTCGGAGGATCTTGCATTTGAAGCCCGCAGAGAGCTTCTGGGAGTTCTTGTACCAGACGACCTGAGGCTGAGGAAGTCCACTAACCTCCACTGAGAAGCGAGCCAGTTTTCCCACCTCCACTGACTGTGGCTCCATGTGACGGAGGATCTGTGGCGCTTCTGGGACTGAAGAAGCAACAAGCCATAAGCAGGAAAATACATTTCACTTAAAGACAAGAAGAAAGTAACTCAAGTTTAAGCTGGAGACCACAGGGGGACTTACTGTTAACTCGGAGGTTCACGGAACTCCTGTTCTTCCCGGCGATGAAGGTGTACTCGCCCGCATCACTTCGGAAGGTCTCAGAGATGGTGATACGGTGAACCTTCCTGATAACCACATAGCTAAATCTTTCCTCCAAAGAGATCTCAACCCCGTTCTTCAGCCAGCGACCCTCCACCTCGTCCTCGTTTACCTCAAATTCAATGGTTGCTCGGTGTTTCTCCAGAACCTGCAAGGAAAGAAGACTGAGGTTGACCATTCTGAAGACATAGAATCAGAAATGAACTTTAGCTAATATTCCCTGACCGTGATTTCACGATCAGCAGGTTCAGTGATTCGGATGTCACGACCCTCCACCATCAAGTGGGCTTTGGAGACACTGGACCCGGCAACCACAGAGTATTCTCCAGCATCCGACATGCGGACCGTCTGGATCATTAAACGGTGGACGTACTTCTCAGCTGTGGTGATGTACCTGTGCAGACAGAGCCAAATGTGAGCTGGCTGATGCTTTTGTTGAAGAGGTTCCTGCTCCTGTGTGTGTGGTACCTCTCCTCAGAAAGGTCCAGCTCCTGGCCATCCTTCATCCACATCACCTGGATGTTGGGCTCAGATACCTCACACTCAAAAATGGCCTTCTTCTTCTCTGTGATCTTTATGTCTTTGATCTTCTTGGTGAACTCTATGACACGAGCTAAAATCAAAGACAAGAAAGTGTTTAAATGTATGATGTTGCTCATATTTCAGCGCTTCAGATGTGCAACAAAGCAAATTACCTTCAACAAACAGGTTAGCGCTGGTAGCAGCAGAGCCGGCCACGAATTGATACTCGCCCCCGTCTCCGAAATGAACGTTGCGGATAGTGAGCGTGTGCGTGAGCTGTCGGCTGCGGACCTGACAGCGGTCTGAAGACTTCACCTCCACCCCATTCTTAAGCCATTTGTAGGTGATACCTTCATAGTTGACAGTGACCTCAAAGGTGATGGTGTCTCTTTCCTGAGCATTCAGGTCCTTCAGCATGGAGGTGATCATGATGGCTGCAGAGAATCATGGTCACATCAGAGGTGGGTCATTTAAAACAATCGTAACATTTGATTTCTTTATGCTTTCTCGTTGGTTTTGTTCATGTTTAACACGTTTAAAGTTCTCAGTTTAAAGAAAAGAACATTTAAGGGGGATTTTCTCCGTTCCCTCTGAGATGAAATGTGAACTTACGGCTAACGGTGAGCGTCGCAGACACACGGTCGTTTCCACAGATGAAGGTGTATTCTGCTGAGTCATCTTTGCTGGTGTTCATGATCTTCAGCTGGTGGAGTTTTCCTTGAACTATGATCCGGAACTTCTCACTCATCTCGATCTCCACGCCATCCTTCAGCCAAGTGGACGGCACGTTGAAGTGGGACACTTCACACTCAAATGTGGCCACCTGGGTCTCGGCCACGGAGGCGTCCTTCATGGGTTTGGTGATCTGCAGAGCTGCAGCAGACAAATGCGACAATATGAAATATTGACCTTAAAAACAAACACAAGGACAGTTGTGTCCCTCCGATCAACACTGATACTGACCCTCGACCGTCAGCGTGGCGCTGCACTGGAGGTGACCCACCACAGCCGTGTATTCTCCTGCGTTGCTGCTGTCAACGTTCTGCAGGATGAGTTTATGAGCTTTTCGCTCTCTTAGAATCTTACACTTGTCACTTGGTTTAAGCTCCGCCCCTTTAAACAGCCATTTAACTGGGACGTCGTCATGTGACAGACTCATCTCAAAAGACGCGGTGCCGTCCATCAGCGTGGTGACGTCCTTTGTCTTCTTTATGATTTTGATAGCTAAACATGGAGAAGATTGACATTAAGATTACACTTTTTATGTCACACTTTTTTCAGTCATATTCGTACTTCACATCTGATAGACCCAAATCTTTTATCGAACAATTTACTGGTTTCCATTTAAACTCTAAGAGTGAAACTTAGTGGACAGAAAACTGGGTGAGCAATAGTAAACGGGGGACACTGACTCTCGACGTTGAGTCTGGCATTGGCGGACAGTTTCCCCAGTTTGAAGGAGTAAACGGATTCATCCTGTGTGTTGCTCTTCTTGATCTTCAGCGTGTGAACCATTCCGTCCGAGCTGATCTGATATTTGTCGCTGCTCTGCAGCTCCACACCGTTCTTTATCCACTGGGACCCCTTCACATCAGCGTGGGTGAGTTCCAGCGTGAACACTGCATCCTGGGTCTCTGTCACTGTCTGGTTTCTCAAAGTCTTCTTGATCTTCACCGCTGCAGGAATAGACCGATCTCAGTTAACACGCTCATGAAGTGGTGCTTGACACCTGTTTGAAACTGAAGCATAGACCTACCCTCCACCCTCAGGTTAGCTGTGGTTTTGGAGTTAGCCACCTGGTAGCTGTACTCGCCAACATCCTGCGGTCTGGTGATAATGATTGACAGGCGTCTGATGGCTCCGTTTACGTCGCTCACAACATTATCACTAAAGTCCACAGGTTGACCCTCCTTCATCCATTTGCCCTCAGCTTCAGCATTGGCTACTTCACACTCGAGCACAGCCGTCTGAGACTCAGCCACAGTCACATCCTGTAGGGGGCGGGTGATGGCTCCACCTAGTGGCAGCACAAGTGTTTTCATATATTAATTGTCCAAACTGCGTTTGAATACATGTGGCCTTAAAAACTCGGTTAGTGTTGTTTTAAAAATGCAGCTGAACTTTGTGAGCTACTCAAAAGCTGGGACACACCTGAGACAGTCAGCGTGGCGCTCGACGTCTGTTCACCAGCGTGGAACATGTACTGGCCCTCCTCGTCCTTCATGGTGTCGATGATGGTCAGGGAGTGGACTTTGCCCTTTGATTCCACCTTGTACTTGGCTCCAGGTTTTAGCAGCTGGTTCCTGACAGTCCAAAGTGGCTCAATCCCAGGGTGTGAAACTTCTACTGTGAAGGTAACTTTCTGGGATTCTGAGCACACTCTGTCCTCCATGTGTTTCACAATGTGAACCTCTGTACAAACAGCTTTGTGGTTACAACACAGACACTTAAGAGGACATGAAAATAGAACTCTGATCAAATCTTACTTTCTACAGTCAGCCTGCAGCAGGTGTCAACCTTGCCAACCACCAGTTTGTATTGTCCTTCATCAGAGGCGTGGGTCCTACTAAGAACCAGGCGCTGCTTGGCTCCCTTCGCCACTGTCTGTATTCGGTCACTTGGCATCACCTGTTTGTCGTTGTGGTACCATTTCACTGAGCTGATGTCCTGAGCAGAGATTTTGGCTTCCAGAACAGCCTTGGTGCCCTCAACCGTAGACAAATCCTTGAGTGGCACCACAATGTCTATAGCTGCAGGGAAATTAAGCCAGAGGTGAGCGGTTTGCCTTCAGTCACAGGCAGGAACTGACGGCAATAATGGATACATTTACTTTGCACGCTGAGTTTGCAAGAGGTGGAGATATCTTGGGCTGGAACAACGAAAGAGTAAGAGGCAGCATCTTCTGTGCTGACGTTCTCCAGCAGCAGTTTGTGAACCTGTTTGTCAATCACGATGTGGACACGGTCTGAGGGAGACACAGCCTGACCGTTCTTCAACCAGGTCCCCTCAACATTTTCCTGAGAGAACCTGACCTCCAGCTGAGCAATGTCCCCCTCGCACACCGTGAAGTCAGACAGGGGAAGCATCAGTGTCACTGGACGCACTGAAAGAGAGGAAAGTCCATGAAGGTAACACAACAACTGAACTAACGAATAACAGTCATCCACATTAATAGTTCCTCATGTTTACTGATTTACACACATACTTCTTTATATCTCTGGGTCTTTATAATCTTATCTCATAAAAACGATTTTTGACTGAAAAAAGATTCATTTATTTGGTCGCTCACAGTAAAATCACACTGGCACCAAAAGTGACTCACGTTTCATCTTCAGTGAGGCGCTGGTCCTAAGATCTCCACAAACAAAGGTGTATTTGCCCTGATCTCCCTTTCTGACATCCTTCACAGAAAGAGTGTGTCGTCCTCTGCGAGAGGACATGATGTGTTTGCTGCTAGGGGAGAGCTCCGTTTCACCAAAGAACCACCTTCCTTCAATATCCTCACGAGACAGCTCAACCTCAAACTCTCCAGCATAGGTCTCTGGCACCTCAATGTTCTCCATGGGTTTGATGAGCTCCAGGGCAGCACCTGCATACAGATCCACAGCCATCGAACAACCATTTCACAAAGAAGAGGGTTTAAAGGAGCAAATCTAAAAATTGCATCCATGGATTACCTTCCACAGTCAGCCTCGCGCTTGTCCTGACGCTCTCATCATCTGTAACTGCACATGTGTATTCTGCATCGTCTTTCAAGTCGATGATCAGCACAGACAAGAAGTGGACCTTTCTGTCTGAGTGCATTCGGTATTTGTCTCCAGAAAAGATCTCCATATCGTTCTTCAGCCATTTCACTTTGATGAATGGTTCATTAGTTTCACACTCAAACGTCACCATGGTATCCTTCTCATTTGCCGTTTGGTCCTCAAGGTGTTCGGTGAAGCTAATTGTTGCTTTGGCTGCAATTGGAGAAAGAAGTTGTGAGAAAAATGAACCTGGAAAAGCGAGTGCGACGATGTAAAATGTCCTTACCTTGCACAAGCAGGAAGGCGTGGCTTGAAGCCTCGCCAGCAACATTATTGGCTTTAACCATGATGCTAGCAGAGTCTTCTACGGTGACATCCCGGATCACCAGCTCACAGACATTATCTTCAGGCCAAAACCAGTAAATACGTTCAGTCTTTTCCAGCAGAATGCCATTTTTGAACCACTGGCACTCTGGTTCTGGCCTCCCGACAACTCGGACTCTAAAGCGCACTTCATCCATGGGAGCCACGGTCTTGCTTTGAATTCTCTCAAGGATTCTGG
Organism: Takifugu rubripes; assembly: GCF_901000725.2. Taxonomy (NCBI): domain Eukaryota; kingdom Metazoa; phylum Chordata; class Actinopteri; order Tetraodontiformes; family Tetraodontidae; genus Takifugu; species Takifugu rubripes. The sequence goes on along the minus strand of NC_042285.1, from coordinate 28,745,559 downwards.
GTGCTTCCATGCTTGGGGAAAGCTGAACCCTCTCTGGTTTGAATGTAGGGATCGTAACCTGCCCCTCCTCTTCCATCCTCCTCCTCTCTGCTTCTTCTTTCTCTTTCATGTGGTGGAGTAGCTCATCCTTTGTTTTCCTCAGCAGGTCTTCATAGGAGTCATCTCTCCTGCGAGACTTGGCCTCGACTGCAGAGATGGACTCATAGAAACCTTCCTCAGTCCTACGCTTGAACTTGCTCTTCAGCTCCTCTGACTCCTCCGAGGTTTTCTCGTGAACAACCCTTTGTGTCTTGCGTAGTTTTACGACTTCTCTGTCTTTGTCTGTGGCCTCCACGCGTCTTTCAGTTTTCACAACATCGAAACCAATTTTGCTAGGTCCCTGTGCCGCCTCACTAGGCCTTGATTCTGGAGCACGTCGCAATACTGACCTGAAGTCTTCCTTCTGCTGAACTTCAAGCTTTACAGTATGTTCAGTTGTGCCTAGAGGGTTGTCAGCAACTACCCGGACCTCTCCTGAGTCATATGATTTGATGTCAACAATCTCCAAATAATAAATTCCATCGTAGCGAAGTCTGTATCTCTTGCTTTTGCGAATAAGTTGTCCATTTAGATACCAGTTGACCTTTGGAGCAGGATAACCTGTCACTCTGCAGCGATATCTGGCAATATCACCCTCGAACACTCTGGCTGGTTCAGGAAGCAACACAATTTCAGGTTTGGTCTTTTCAAATTCTTCATCAGTGCCAACTCCTGCAGGTCCTCCTTCATGAGCTACCCGCTCAATTTCTTCCATTCTCTGCGGGGCTCTCCTCCCTTCAGGAAGCTGCGTTTCTTCTATGAGTCCTTTCTCATCTTTCACAATCAGAGTGGCTGAAGTCTGGTCAACTCCATAGTTGTTGGTAGCACGGCAGGTGATGACACCACTGTCTCTCGCATAAGCTATTTCGTAGTCAAGACTGCAGTAGCCAAACTCGTTGACCATTCGCAGCCTGTTGGCAGCTTCCAAGGGTTTGCCGTCATGCAGCCACTCCACCACCATGGTGGGATCACCAATAGGAGTCAGTCTGCACTCAAAATGAGCTGGACCGAAACGCTTCATGCGAATAGAAGTCAGCTTCTTCTTGAACTGTGGCTTCTGTTGCTTCTCTTTGTCATAAAGGTCACCCTCCTCCCATTGCTCTTGCCCATAGCGCAGATGCAGGGGCTCCAGTTCAGGAGGTGCAATCTCTTTTGCCTTATAGGTTCCTTTTGTAATAATGAGTTTCCTCTCAGCCTGAGGAGCAGCAAAGTCCACCTCAACATTGACCCTGCAGCGAGTGGTGTCCCTGCCAGCCTTGTTGATGGCCGTAGCCGTGTACCAGGCACTGTCAGAGCCGGATGCTGATGGGATCTGGAACTTGGCCTCTCCTCTGGTTCCATCAATTCTGCCATACATAAACATATTGATTAACCACATTGATCGGGGCTTTAAAAAGAATAGAAAATAGGGTCGAATCTGAGCTTGAATGATTCAAAGCTACAGTTAGATGATACATACTTGACATGGGGGTGCTTGTGTGGGGTGATGATGTCACTGTTTTTTAGCCAGACTATGTCAGGGAGGGGGTTTCCGATGGCTTTGACAGCCAGTTCAACCAGAGTCCCCTGCTTCACTGTGAGGTTCTTCAGTTTCTCAACAAACTGAGGGCGTGTCAGACTTTCTCGAGCTGTGGATGATTTAAAGTTAAAAGATGAAGTGCAAGCTGAGGAAGGGACGATACCATAACGGGCCCACACCCTAATTATACTGTGGTACATTAGATGGCAGACTTACCATCAACAGTAAGAGTTACAGCAACAGACATCCGTCCAGCTCTGTTCTGGGCAATGACTGTCCACTCTCCAGCATCTTTTGGCATGGCAGGGACGATGATGAGGGACTGAACACCATCCTCTTTAATGACGATCTTATGGGTGTAGTCACTCACCACCTGTTGTCCTGTACAAGAAAATAAAACTCCCTTAGAACCAGAGTAACAATGTAGTTGAAGAATGTGTCTTGCTTTCACTCACCATTGTGGAACCAGTATGTTTCTGGCATGGGTCTACCAACCACCTTTAAGTCAAACCTTGCAGTTTGTCCCTCAGAGCACCTGAGGGAGGTTGGTTTCATGACAAACACGGGTTTGTACAGTCTTTCTAGCTGGGCCTCATCTGTCTCATCAAGCCTGCGAGCTGGAGAACGTGCAGGAGAACGGCTGGGTGACCGGGCAGGCGAGCGGCTCAGAGAACGGGGAGACGTGGATCTGAAAGGAAAGGATGGGGGCATCTTAGCTCCGTCTCACATCATAGGATGTTCTCCAGAGTGAACTCGTGATCTGTACCTGATCCTCTGCATTGCTGGCTGTGATGCGTATCTTTGAGGCAGGAAAACTCCAGACGGCTCCACGTAGAGCTTCCCAGAGCTGACAGCATTGCCCGTGACATTAGCTGCAAAGGCTGTGTACACACCCTCGTCTTCTGGCAGCACCTGAGCCAGGCGGAGGCTGGCACGCCCATCTGGCAGAGTCCCCATCTGGTAACGGTCACTGGGACTGATGCGCTGGCCATCTTTGAACCAAGCGATCTGGTAGAAGACATTTGCACACCCAACTCAGTTTTCCTGTTTTGCTGTTTCACCAGAGTTGAAGCTTTAGAGTGAGTGTTGATTCTTTTAGAACTGTTTTCTTCAGCATCTCTACCTTGGGGAGAGGTCTTCCACTCATCTTGCAGTGGAACGTAACACCCATTCCTTCCATAATCCTGTAGTTTTTGACAGGTGTGTCAAAAGCTGGCTGCTCTGCCTCCCCCTCTGCTGCCGTTACCATCAGCTCTCTGTCCTCAGTCACCAACTCTCTGTAGGTGATGCTCATGATACGGAGCTCAATTTCCTGAATGATCTTCCCCTCGAAGGCTGAAATGAGAAATTCCTGCAAAACAGGCAATGCAACATTTATCCAGTGGCGTGGTCCTAAGCGTCAGGATGTCCAGAGGGAACGCACCTTTTCTGACACCACACTGACGGGGGTCGTGACCTGTCTCTGCTCCGTGTGACTGACAAACACAGATGGTTCCTGAATCACGGTCGTTGTCACTTCACTTTTAAATGTCACATCCTGTTGCTTCATGTAGGCCTCATATTGTTCTGTAAACAGAGACGCACGAGTGTGTTGAGCCGCAGGCGACTACAGCTTAAGAAGATACTTGCAAGAGAAAGTCTGTGTTAGGTACCTTCTTCCAGCAGACTGGCAGAGGCCGAAACCTCTCCATGCGGATTCTTGACAAAAATGGAGTATTCGCCCGCATCATCAGCAAAGGTCATGGAGATTTCCAGTTTGCATTCTCCAGTTTCTTTCTTGTAGGCCACTCTATATCTGATGGCAGCACGAGAAGTATCTCTTGTTAGATGTTGTTGCTTAGCCATTAGAAATAACTCTAACTATGCTTTTCGCCACCACGAGGGCAACAGAATCTTTCCCAGAATCCTTTGGGCCAATGCGGTGCACGCTGAATGCATCATCGGTTCTCTGGAGTCTACCTCATTAACCGACAACACGGGCCAAACAGGCAGCAGTTCAACCCATTAAAGACCTGGTCCAGGAGAGGAGCTCATGAGGAACTGTTACTGACTCTAAAGAAAAGCTTCTAAAGTTGTCTTCTACGCCATCTGGGTCTTGCATTACATTCTCATTTTATATGAATTGTAAATATCATCTCTATTTATGAATCGATTGTCATAAAAGCTTCATTTTCACCGCTTGGTTGTGTTGGTTGAATTGACTTAAGAGAGATCCTTACTAATTAAAACCATCTCACTCAGACTAATCATGAACCAGTTGATGAGACGTTCACCATTGAGAAGGTTGGACCGCTGGAGACTCTACCTGTATCCGGTGGTGAGAGGCAAACCGTTCTTCTTCCAGATGACATGAGGCTTTGGGTTTCCTCCAACTTGGCACTCAAACACGACACTTCCTCCCTCCACCAGTTTCTGAGCAGCTGGTTTCTTCACGAAGAACGGAGCAGCTGATTCTCCTGTGCTCACCTCCAGTGTAACCTGTTCCTTTGTCTCCACGGTGACACTGAGGAGACCCAAGCTCTCCATCAAAGGTTCAGGTGAATCGACAGTCGCACAAACAGCTAAACACATTTCACAACTCACATTTTCTCTTGGGTGACTCCAACTTCAGTAACTTGAGCAGGAGTTTCTTCTCTGTATTCAATTTCTTCTGACACTAAAACAAAGAAACGTTATGTAGCAATCAAACAGTATCCATGGCAACACCATGTTAGCATTAATGTAACCTGCTCATGCTAAAATGAGCATGTTTATTATATTAGAAACACATTTTAAAGACAAGTTTGTGCGTCGCTGATATTTGTTTGAATGCAGGACAGGAGATCTTACCTTTGACGAGCAGGTAGCAGGAAGTGCTAACGGTTCCTGCCTCATTGGTGGCGGTGCAGCTAAAACGGCCGCTGTCTTCGGCGAAAGCCTCACGGATCGTCAGACGAGCGATCCCATCGGTGTAGCTAATCTGGAAATCAATGGAACTTTCGATCTGGTAGTCCTCTCTGAACCACAGGACCACCGGGGCCGGCCGACCACCGATCTGACAGTCCAGAGTGACCGACTCGCCCTCGGTCACCGTCACATTCCTCAGTCCCTGAAGATACGAAAATAATTCATTAAAACCTAAAAATAATAAGTGTTTAATGCACTGGTTATACTGGGACAGAGAGGGTTTAATGCACTGGTTATACTGGGGCAGAGAGGGCTTAATGCACTGGTTATACTGGGACAGAGAGGGTTAATGACTGGTTATACTGGGACAGAGAGGGTTTAATGCACTGGTTATACTGGGACAGAGAGGGTTTAATGCACTGGTTATACTGGGACAGAGAGGGTTTAATGCACTGGTTATACTGGGACAGAGAGGGCTTAATGCACTGGTTATACTGGGACAGAGAGGGCTTAATGCACTGGTTATACTGGGACAGAGGGGGTAAATGACTGGTTATACTGGGGCAGAGAGGGCTTAATGCACTGGTTATACTGGGACAGAGAGGGCTTAATGCACTGGTTATACTGGGGCAGAGGGGGCTTAATGCAGTGGTTATACTGGGACAGAGGGGGTAAATGACTGGTTATACTGGGGCAGAGAGGGCTTAATGCACTGGTTATACTGGGACAGAGGGGGTTAATGACTGGTTATACTGGGGCAGAGAGGGCTTAATGCAGTGGTTATACTGGGACAGAGGGGGTTAATGACTGGTTATACTGGGACAGAGGGGGCTTAATGCACTGGTTATACTGGGACAGAGAGGGCTTAATGCACTGGTTATACTGGGACAGAGAGGGTTTAATGCACTGGTTATACTGGGACAGAGGGTTTAATGCACTGGTTATACTGGGAGGAGAAATAAACAGGAGAAGTACTTACAACAACTAGAGTTGGGGGAGCAGAGGCCTCCTGAGTGGTTGTGGGGACAGCAGAGGCTTCCTGAGGGGACAAGACAACATGAGCAACAGGACAGTTGAGAGAAAACAAGATGTTAGACGTCTGTCAGGATGGAGGAAAGGAGGCGATAAAAGCCTGCAGAGAAGACAGATGGTTTCTACAGGGTGACAGGAAGTTAGAGGAGCTTCTGTGGGACGGGGGGGGGTGACTGTTTCATTACGGGGATGCAGGTAGGGATCCAAATGGGGTTAAAAAGAAAAGTGAAAGGAGGATGGATGGACCAACCTGAGGTTCCCAGTCCTCAAACTCCTCCTCACTCACTGCCATCGTGCCGCTCTGCTGTAACACAAACTGACTCTGATATCTGACATCTTTGAACGGAGGCAGGACGGCTTCCAGGGTCACTCGCCCCTCAACCGTCGCCCTACGAGACGGACTGGGAGACTTGACTGGCTTGATGATCTTTCTGGGGGAGCTGGAGCGAAACTCTTTTTGCAGACTGGCAATAGCTGAGCCAGCAATGGACACCTGCCCGAGCCAACGAGAACAGCATTAGCCATCATCGAGCACGCTGTCCATCACCTGATGGTTAGTGAGCGGAACCACGGAACTACAGTTAGGACACCGGCCTGGAAGGGTGGCACTGCACCTGTGGCACTGCACCTGTGGCACACCTGTACATGACGGTCCAATGGGAAGAACCCTGATTCATATGATTTGTTTCATTATCTGAGGTTGTTGTTTAACCTTTTAGTCGTTGGTGAAGATTTTAACTTTGAAATTTTGCTCATTCAGAACTCAGAAGTTTTATCTTCTATCCCGTAAATCCAGGGAGGTTCTGAGCCAAGTGAGCCCGGGCTCACTTCCTGAACTACAAAGAAACCATAAGAACAAAGCAGGGGAGAGGTTTCCACAGCATGGCAACAACCAGGAGAGACACCTCAGAGGGTTCCACAGAGAGGGTCCTCTGGTGAAACCGTGAGCTGGTCATCGTGGGTGTGATGCTGTGGCAGCCTCACAGATGTTTTAGGTGGCGATACTGTGAGTGAACCACACCACACGTCATCACAGCAACGGCGGCCATGTGTTAAGATGTTCACGTGTTAAGGATGAGGTCTGGGCCGATAGCAACAGCTCCGTCCTTACCTCGTGGCTAGCTTCAAGTTTTGGGACTGAAACCTTAGAAACAGTAAAGTGTGGAACGGAAGCTGCTGTGGTGTCCACGTGGGAGGACAGTTCTGTTGTTCTCTGAATCTGGAGTGATCAACAGAGTTTATTGAGTGGATGAGAAGGTACCATGTGTCCACAACATGAATCCAGAACGTTTCTGACCTGAGAGACCTGAACTCTGTGCTCATCAGAGGTCACAGACACTGCTGGTGGGGCTTCAGGCCCCAGAATCTTTGTCTCAACAACACGTTTCTCGGTTCTGATTTCTTTGGCCTGCGGGATCATTTCACCTTCAGCCGCCTCCTCCTCATCGGCTAAGGGCAAGCGCACACGAGCGAGGTCGACAGCAGCCACCACCGTGGCCACTGCGCCTGCTTTCTTTCCTCCCTCAGCCTGTAGACACAAAGAGGAGATCTGAGCAGGCCCTCAGAAACACGCCAGGTGAGGTCCAAACAGGCTGAAGACAGAGGTGCTTCACACAACACAAGGTGAAGCTTTGTGACTGAAGACCTGAACAAGTTCACACAGTAATTGTCCCTCATGATGATGGCGAATGTGAGAATTACAGTGACCACTCCTCCAGATGTTTCACACCTGATGTGAGGTCTCATTGGTGCAGCAACCAACAAGTGGCCTGACCAGAACCTCCACATCTGCCCTGAGACACGTCAGCTCAGCAAAGCAGAAAATAGATGATATCAAAATAAACGGTTGTTAAGATGATTTATGGTCACAGTTCTCATTCCTGTGGTGACTGGAGGAATGTGTCACAAAGTTCTCTCCATCCTCGTGTTTATCATATTTTAGACATTTCAGGTGAATCAGCTCAGGTGTGAGGAGGTACTCCTCTAGACAAGAGAAGAAACCACAGCCTTGAAGGTCTCACAGAAGCACAAAGAGGTTAAGCAAGAGGTGACAAGATGGTGGTCAGAGGAGGTGAAGATGGCAGCAGACTGGAGGTCTACCTGCTCCCTGGACACAGCGGCCTCCACTGATCCCCACCCGCGAGCGAGATCCACAGCTGCCATCACCGTCGCCACGGCAACGCTCTTATCATCCAAGGGAACATGCTGGTCCTGACGTGGTCACAGCACAAAGACACGTCAGCACACGCTCGTCCACACGGGTGGAGAAGACCTGCGTCCAGGTGGGGGGTCACTGGGGGACCTTCTGGAGTGGCCGTCCCCCATCCACCATACATCTGTCTGTCCATCTGTCTGTCTGTCCACCCATACATCTGTCTGTCCATCTCTCTGTCTGTCCACCCATACATCTGTCTGTCCACCCATACATCTGTCTGTCCACCATCCATCCACCATCCACCCATCCATCCATCCGTCCATCCACTCATCCCTCCACCCCTCCCTCCACCCCTCCCTCCATCCATCCATCCATCCATCCATCCATCCATCATCCACCCACCATCCATCCATCCATCCATCCATCCATCATCCACCCACCATCCATCCGTCCATCCATCCATCCATCCCTCCACCCATCCACCATCCCTCCATCCATCCATCCATCATCCACCCACCATCCATCCATCCATCCATCCATCCATCATCCACCCACCATCCACCCATCCACCATCCCTCCATCCATCCATCCATCCATCCATCCATCCATCCATCCATCCATCCATCCATCACAGTCAGACCGTGACACACAGCAGAAGCCTTTGACGCAGTGACGGGCAGAACCCAGCGGGTCGAGATGAGAAGAACCATCCTCTGCTCTTGGATGTAATGTTGGCATGCCACAGGGCTCCATGTTGGGGCCTCTACACAGATGCAGATGTTCCCTCTATTACCAAACATCACGTTGCATCAGAGCCAGCAGCAGTAGCGTCCCAGGTACCCCTGTGGCTCAGGAGCTCCTGGCCTGGTCTCAGCTCAAAGAAAACACGTATGTTCTGCACTAAAACGCTGACTCGTGGTCCCATGGCTGATGTTTATGTTGCTGGTGTCTGACCAGAAATATCTTGAATCCACATTAACGTTCAAACACAGTAACGTTTAGAAGGTGTCCTCCCAGTTGTGTCACACTAACAGATGTATGTTTGGTGTCCACCTGGTCAGGCTCCTCCCCTCTAAACCAGTTAAAGCACCTATAAACCATCTGGGTCTGTAGTCGGGGGAAATCTGGCTCTGAACTGGAACACTCGAGCATCATGTAAAACCAGCCTGACGTCACAGTGTTTGTCCCGTGCTCCACGTCTACGTGTCTTCTCCGGTCCGTTAGCTTTCATTACCTGATGTTCGTGCTTCTTCAGAGAGCTTAAATTAGCTGCTGTGGCTCAACATTGTTGTTTAACACTCATCTAAAGGAACCAGTCAAATCAAACCAGATGGACAGAGCAGCTCCTCACCTCTCTGGTGGTGGTGATCTGCTGCTCCCAGTGCTTCTCCACGTGAAGCTGGGTGCTGCTGCTCACGCTGCTCACGCTGGTCACGGCCTCAGCGACGTAGCCTCCCTGCTTCCAGGGAGGAAGGACCTCAGAGGAGGAGGCAGAAATCTGCAGAACATCACAGTCATGGTGAGAACATTCACCACTGAAGTCCAGGTGAGCTGATGGATGAGCATCAGCTCCTGGATGAGCATCAGCTCCTGGATGAGCATCAGCTCCTGGATGAGCGTCCCCACCTGTTTCCTGCTCATGATGGGAGACTTGACGGGTCTGATGGTGGAGATAGACGCTCTGCTGGAGGGGGAGACGGGTCTGCAGGCGACATTAGATCACAAAACATAAACACGGCGTCCCGGCCAACGTGTGGCGTCCACACCGAACTGCTCAGGTGATCACCTGACGGGTGCAGGCGATGGCGCCTTCACGTGTCTCACAGGCGAAGGCGACTGCTGCCGTCCCATCATCTTGGAAATAAAGGAAGGGGGGGACTTGGAGGTTGGCTTTGGGGGGATGCGTGGGGGGGTTTTGTGAGCCAAATGCTGAGTCATCATTCCTGCTTGTGTGTGCATCTCCATCACGGTGGAGGTAGCCTGGAAACTGGCCTCCACCTTCTGAAAGAGTCAGGTTGCTTTTATGATTCTGGCACTTAATGAGTAATTATTGAAAACTCTGTTTGATGTGAAACAGTTTTAGTTTCGGAAGAGTGTTTATTGATTTTTCACCTTCTGCACTCGGGCCTTGGACGTCCTCATCTCAGACGTGGACACGACGGTCTTGGTTTTCTTGGTGGGTACAGCCTCCTCACCTGTGGCACAAATGGGTGGAGCTTGAGTCCCAGTCCCCCCAGTTCCCCCCAGTTCCCCCAGTTCCCCCAGTTCCCCCCAGTTCCCCCAGCTCCCCCCAGTTCCCCCAGCTCCCCCCAGTTCCCCCAGCTCCCCCCATTTGACCCTGTTTCTGCGTCTCACCCTGAACCAGAAGTTCAGCTGTGGAGGTGGCCCGGCCACTGCTGTTGGTGGCTGTCACTGAATATGTCCCAGAATCCTCTGGGAAGGCCTCGGCAATCAGCAGACTATACAGGTCTCCGTCCTGGAGGATCTGGAAGTCTGCTGAGCTCTGGATCTCAGCTCCTTCTCTGTAAAACTTGACGGTGGGGCTGGGGATTCCCGTGACTCTCACGTCCAGCCTCACCTGGCTGCCCTGCCTCACGGTGGAGCTCTGCAGCCTCTGGACAAAGTTTGGCGGCGCAGTCTCAGCTGCAGAGACAGGAAGGACACGTTCAGGGGTCAGGTTTCAGACCAGCAGCAGGCTCAGCTCTGCAGGCTCAACCTTCCCGTTAAGGAAAGTTATGCTGCAGCATCTAAATTGGGTTCCACCGGTGTGACGAACAGGCCTGCCGAGCAGGATAAATTTAGCCTCACAGACGCACGAGGGCGTGCACCATCACGGAGAACAGGAAGTGCATCAAAGGTGAAGAACAAAGGGTTTAAGTGAACGCCGACAGCAAAGACAAGAGGCGGCTTATTTGTTAAAAGCAGCAGGAAATGTCCCAAAGCGGAGACTTTGGGGGGTTTCTGGAGACTCTCCAGGCTTTGATGGGATCTGAGGTGCTGGATCTGGATCTGGCTCACCTGTTACCAGTAGTTCTGCAGTGCTTGTGGCTTGTCCGGCACCGTTAGTGGCTCTAACGGAATATCTGCCGCTGTGGGCGGCGGTCACGGCGGGGAGTCTCAGAACAGCGCGGCCGTCGCTGAACGAGACCTGGACGCCGGGCAAAGCGGCGGCAGAAAGAACCTGGCCATCACGGAACCAGCTCACTTCAGGAGCTGGAGAACCTGCACATGAGAACCCACTTTAGCATTGTTTAGCCTGACTTAGCAACGAGGCAATACGTCCGTGAAGGAGTGAAGAAGAAAATGTGATAAAAGCTGAGGTGAAAGCTAAAATAAAAGAAATAGAATCAAATCTTTTTCAGTTTCTGAGCAACGATCTATAGCCAACAGGAGCCTCCATCATCCTTTGATCAAGCTAACAACTAGCAGGCTGCGCCAGAACGGCGCCATTTAGCCTCAACAGCAGGATTTTCCCACACTTTGAACACACAACTGGTTATTTCAGGGTTTCTTACCACTGACTTGAGCCTCGAACGTCGCGGCACTACCCTCAAGTGCCACGACGCTCTGGAGCGGCTGCGTGAATGTTGGCGCCTGTGTTGACATGTTGGTCGGCACCCTGAAAAAAAGGTCCCATCAGTGACATCATGATGCGGATCGGTGAGGGAAGCTTTAACAGAATCACAAACTGGAGCGTTGAGATTAAAAACGAGATGATATTTGAACCGTCTGAACACCTCCAGGTTGCTGTGGAACAATCATGCGTGAGGACCTTTGACCTTTGACCTTTGACCTGCCGACAGCAGCTCACATCACCACTTTATATTTAGCCGCTGAGTCTGAGGACGCCCAGGTCCTGGCTCCTCAGGGTCTGAGAGCGGTTCTGATCCGCTTCGGCCTGATCTCAGATCACAATTGATCCCTTTTCTGATCTGTGATCAGCTGTGGTCATAAAGGGACGAGAAGAAAAGCTTCCTCAGCCCCTGAAGTAAGACGCAACAGCAGCGCCACCATGTGGCCTCAAAGCTCCCCAAAAAATGGAAACCTAGGAATTTAGAGCAAATTCCAACTGTTCTCCCTCAATAGTGACGTATGAAGTAAAACTTCAGTTTTTAAGATCAATGATAAACTGATAAACTGATAAACTGTGAAGGTTCTTGGATCTAAACTTCCTGCTCTGATACCTAAACGTGTGGAGCTTTAATTCAGGAAAATAAATGTCCAATAAAGCTAAAAATAACCGCCAGGCATGCGGCTGCCGGTGGGACTCGGGTCGGCCCGGTTTCAAATTTTAGGACTAAAACATTTAGCTTCAACTCTTCAAGGTCTGAACATTTGAGCTAAAACAGCTGAAACTGAAAACGGAATCTGATCTGAGAGCAGAAAAGAACAAAGGAAGAGGTTTGTGTTCCGAGCAGGACGCACGGCGCCGCTGGGCCGGCCCGATCACCTCTAACGGGTTTAGAGTCTGTTTAATGGGGAGAGGTTTCTTTAGTTATCAAATCAGACCCACAACGCTGCGTCAAGCATCTCCAGTCCCACTTTTATTGTATCTTTCTATACGTTCATCATCTCAGGAGGTTTTGGTGTTTCGGCCTTTTTCGGCTTTTTTAAGACATTTTAGCAAAAACGAGTCAAATACCAGAAGAAGCATTTAGAGCTTAAAACAGCAGAAGCAAAACCCAAGAAGAAGACAATAAAGGTGGGGGTGAAGCAACAGCTGCCACAATAGAAGCTTCAGACGGTTGGGGGGGGGCGCGGCTATTTTTAGCCCAGCACACCTCTGCCTGATTGACAGCAGCATGAGGCGCGTGGCTGCATCTGATATCTCTGCTGCCGATTCCCTTAAAAAGCCATGGCCCCCCCCGGCTGGCAGCGCCTCTGGGCCACCACAGCTATTCTGGGACCTCCTGACACCAACACAGGCCCAACAAGAGTTCTGAAAGCCAGCAGAACCCCACGGATCCGGCGCCTCACCATCAACCATCACTTACTTGGGTGCTCAAGGGTGCCTGGTGGCCCAGAGGGCGGTCTTCAGCAGGGCAGACTCTCCTGACGGGGAAGCGGGTCAGAAAATCCAAAACGAGAACGAGCTGAGCCCAGAAACAAAACTACAGGCCGACGGCGCCGTGTAGTTTTGTTTTCCTCCTGACAGCAGTCCCTCCAGCCGAGGCGTCCAGGCTGGGAAGGCTGACTCTGCTCAGAGGACCTTCTGGCCTGGTGGGGGCATTTATACATCTGTGACATCACACTGCTCAGGAGCTGCCATTGGCCAGCAGCGAACCCCCACCAGCACCGGGTCCAGCAGAGGATCATGGGACGCCAACACAGCCATTTTATGCACCTGTCAGACATTTAATAACAGAAAATCTTTGGGCCGAGGCTCCGGGCCAACAGGAGGCTCCGCCGGGGCGGCTCACCTGTGGCCAGGTGGAAGCCCAGGAGCCAGCCCAGCCCTCTGAGCCTCAGACAGGACACAGGCGCAACACAACACCAGATCCCCCCAGAGAGACTCCTTCCCTACAGAACTAAAGGCACCGAAGGCCGGTCAGAGCACCTCAGTGGAGACGAGAAGGTTCCAGCAGGGCTCCAGTCCTGTTGAGTTCTCTACCGGGAACGGTCTCAGGTCCAGGAAAAACCAGGGACGGTTTCAGGTCCAGGAAAAACCAGGGACGGTCTCAGGTCCAGGAAAAACCAGGGACGGTTTCAGGTCCAGGAAAAACCAGGGACGGTTTCAGGTCCAGGAAAAACCAGGGACAGTCTCAGGTCCAGGAAAAACCAGGGACGGTCTCAGGTCCAGGAAAAACCAGGGACAGTCTCAGGTCCAGGAAAATCTTTATTCTTCAGTAATTTTGGTAGAAACGAGTTGACATTTTTAGATTCCAGAGAAAATGATCAAAGTCCAGAAAAACCACTGAGTTTAGAAAAAAGGTTAAAGATTAATTTTCTCATCTTTCTTTTAACATTTTCATGTTTTACAATCTATTTTAATGAAATAATCAATTAAACAATATTTAAGAAAATAAACCCTTGAAAATGATGACAAAGAAAAAGGAACGCTGATAATAAAGATAATGATAATCCATCACATCAGTGTCAGAATAATGAAAGTAAAATAGTGAATCAGCAGTTAAATCACTGATCAGAGTTCTGGGAGAAGGAAATGAAACAGCTGAGATGTGTGTGTGTGTGTGTGTGTGTGTGTGTGTGTATGTGTGTGTGTGGGTGTGTGTGTGTGTGTGTATGTGTATGTATGCGTGTGTGTGTGTGTGTGTATCAATGCCAAGAATAAAGACTCCAGGCAGACGTACGTGGAGTCTGTTTAATGACGGACGACAACAGGAAGTCATGAGGACCAAACAAACAAACTTCAGCTTCTTCCGTGAAGACTTTCACTTTAATTATTGATCGTTTATTCTTCAGGATGCTCGATTTCCTCCAGAAGAACCCGGTTCCAGGAGTCAAGTGCTCAGGACTGCTGTTCATGGAGGAGTCCTGTGAGAGGGGGGCCGGTCCTGGGGGGGTCACAGTACCAGCAGGAAGAGCAGCCACAGCAGAACGCACAGCGTCCCAAAGAGGCGGGGCCAGTCCGCGACCACGTGGGGGGCTTCTGCCGGCCGCCAGCCATCACCTCCATCACTGCTGTGCTCACAGGCGAGAGCTCCGCCCAGGCTGGGGGTGTCCCGACACCTGGAGTGACCATGACGACAGGTCAGCGGCCCCCCAACAAACACGCAGTGTCCCTAAAGTCAGCTGACAGCAGGACTGAGGCTGAAATCAAAGATCAGCTTCATGCATCGATGTGAGATGGTGTTTGATGCAGCAGGTGAAAAGATGCAGAAGCTAAAACCAACTCATGCATTCATTCAGTCCAGAAAACCCTAAAACGACGGGCGTTTGTGCCTGGAAACATCAGACAAACCTCCAGAGCCAGCAGAGCCAGCGGAACCAGCAGAACCACGTCTGACATCAGCGCTAACGTTAGCCTCTTAAGGATGCATTAGCGCTGGTCTGGCTCAGCACCTCCATCCCTTGCTGGTTGTTATGGGACCACAAACGCCCCGCTGAGGATGGAAAACAGCATTTTACTATGTTAGAGTGGTGAGCGCACGTGCACGTGCACATGCGCTGCTGCGCTCAAGATGTTGTACAACTTTCCTCTCAGAGACTCTCATTTAGACGAGTGAGGCCACAGTTGAGATCTTCCAGAAGTTGGTAACTTTGCCGTGGTCCCTGATTTGAGGCAGTTGTAAAACTCTTGAGTGGTGCTGGAGCGCACCAGTGCAGCATCCCAACACCAGCACACACTGGTCTGAGGGCTCGTCTTGTGTGAGCTAGGCTGAGCTGGGGGGTCAGTGAAGGCATCAGGCTTCTGTGCTGTTGTGGAGATGGTTGTAAGCTACCCACCCGGCGACTCTGGGCTCTGGCTCTCCTGACACCTCCACCTCTAACGTGACTGGAGACCCTTCCATGACAGAGGCTCCAGACAGGGGCTGGGTGAAGCACCGAGGAGCCGACCCAGAGCCTTGTCCCTGGGGGAGAGTCTCTGAGTAGACCTGGGGAGGGGTAGGAGGAGCAGGAAGAGGGGGGCCTCTGATTTGAGGAGTAAGCCTGATCTCCTCACAGATGGTCACGGGCTGGCAAATGTTTGCCTCTTGTTCTGGAGTTAATAGACCAGGTGGAGGAGGGGGGTGGGCGCCATGCCGATTAGGCTGCTGAGGCAAAGCTTGGGCCAGAGATGTTGGCTGGGGGGCCACAGGGCCACTGGGGGCCAAGCCAGGCTCATGCAAACGCTGCTGGGTGACACTGGAGGTCAAGCGCTCGTGGGTGGAGCAGGCAGAAGAAGCTGGTAGGCAGGTCCCACAGGGTGGACCATCATGATCAGGACTGTTGGGAAAAGACCCGAAACCTGGAGCTGTGCCTGGGAACCGAGACTCTTCCGTCTCTTCAGCGTCTGTGCAGCATCCAGGGTTGGTGGCTGGAGCCATCTGGGGTGTGAGGAGGTCTCCCCAGGACGAGGAGCTTCGCTGCCGTGACCCGGTATCGCCGCTCTTCTCTGGGACGCGTCCATCAGCGTGTGGACAGAGACTGTCGTCCACAACGTCCCCACCTGCTGAGTCTGTCCTGCTGGCTGCCTGAGGACGGCTGCAGCTTTGGTTATGAGGGAGGGGCTCGTTTTTACCTGCGACACTCTGGGCGGGGCAGAAGGTTCTGGAGGGGAGGCTGCAGCCTGCCCCAGTGTGGACAGATGACGTGTCCTCTAAAGACAAGCTGCAACACAAGGACGGTAAACATGTCACCTGAGACGCTGCAGACACCACCAGGCTCCGGTAGACAGAACACTTGTGGCGTCCACAGACCTGGTGAGTGGGGGGGGTCCGGTCCCTCCGTGGGCCGGACCAGAACCAGCCAGATCTGGCTGCTGGTGGCTCTGATGGCCGATGTGGAAGCTGTGGGACGAGAAACCCTCCTCCACATCTGAGTGGACCACCTCTGGGGTCTCTGCCAGCGGCGGCAGGGAAATGTCGT